>NC_057813.1:19390440-19548598 GCF_018294505.1 Triticum aestivum
CACACAGTGCGTACAAGAACAATACAAAAATATATAAACAACTAAAAAATTGGGGGGGGGGCAACCCCCCATGTACCTTAACATACAAAAATAAAAAAACCAACTACAAAATGCAACTTTAGGCAAAAAGCAGTGCGTTTTTGTTTTGGCAAAAAAAGCAGTGCGGTATCATAAAGCAATGCAGCTTCCGCATGCACACAGGTGCAACACTTTGCTTGAAAGACAAAAAAATGCAGTGCTTTTTATTGGACAAAGAAGTTTGGCATCAAATGCGATGCAGTTTATCAAACACATATCATACATATAAGCGTGACAAATGCCAGTTCACATAGACCGTGGTCGTCAACAAAAAATAAAATTATACACTTATATATATTGTATGAGTTATTGATATAAAATACACATACATATACAAATTCATCCACATACACTGCTGCATAAAAGAAAAAGAAAAAAACACAACGACAGAAAAAAAGTCTTTTTCATACATTATCTACCTTAGTCAGCACACACAAACACAACATCAAACCCTAGCTATTGTCCACGCACAGCCTTTTGCCCCCAGTAGAAAACAGTGCCCCAAATGACTGTTACTACGTCTGCGACTGCGTCTGCGATTGCGACAGGGAAGTGAGCCCGAGGTCCGCAATCAGTTCGCGTAGCTCAAGCGGCATGTCTTCATAACACAACATGTTCGAAGGATTGAACATCAGATGGAACATGTACTCCGCCTTCCAATCTTCAACAGCAGGATGAAAAAAGAAAAAATGCAGACAAGTGATTAAAAAAAGGTTGTCATAAAGAACAAAAAAGTGAAAAGAAAACAGAGAAGCTGTTACGTCGGATTTCAAAATTTTCTGAACTAGACGTTGGCCGTCATACAACTGCGTCATCCTCAGAACATAGATTCCGCACTTATTTGCTCCCCGCGCTGGCACGACCAGGTAAGATAGCTTCTCTGCCAATTTAACCCAGTCAGGGTGGTTCCTCTATTTATACATTTTTTCACCGTAAATCGCCTTCAGCAGCTGAGTCATCCTCCTCATCTGGCAAAAAAAGAAGCACAAGGTAAGAATAATACACATCACAGATCAAAGTTGATATTCAAATGAACCAAAAAAAAGTTGTTCTCAAACATCTAGATAATCCCTCTTTTAAGTGCACGTGAGAAAAATGCAGTTTTGTCACGCATATGTTGAAGTGCACTACATAAACAATTGTGGTTCTATGTGTGCTAAAATTTGCATGTGCAGTTTATGAAAAAAATGCAGTAGGAGAAACACAAAAAAAGCTTTACGCTTGGCAAAGAAAAAATAACATACCACTTCAGTGCAATCTGCGTGGTAGTCAGTCCCGCGCCACCTTGTCGTGACATCAGGATGGCCAGTGTACTTCCTACTATCATGGATATCAAGGGTCTGGCGATGCTGGTTCATCGTGTATAAGGAATAATGACCATCCTTGAATCGCGGCATCATAATCTGTTTGCATAAAAAAATGAAATGAAAAGTTCTTTCGACACGTAGCACCAGGACCACTGTTCCAAAAATAACTATAAAAAGAAATGCAATAAACTAGGAAAAATAAATGACAAAAAACAATGAACTTACCAGTTTTGCATCCAATAGGTTTGCGTCGTCGCTCACAAAAAACTTGAACTGGTTAACTGCATCTTCTAAAACAAACGAGCTATGCACAACTGGCAACACAGGATTTCGTCATTATCTCTTGCCACAGAGGTTTCCATTTGAAGAACGTACTGCACACAAAAAAGAACAAAAAAAAGGACATGAAAAAAAAGAATAAACAATGCAAGCAGGCATGGACATGAAAAAGCCAGTGCAATAGGAAAGAATGACAGCAAATGTTTACCTTGATAAATAAAGGTGAAAGTAGCACACGTTCACCGGATTGAAAAGCTAAACTCAATTCATGGTCTTGCTTCCAGTACTTGATGACAAAATCCATGATATAAAATCCATTAAAGCTCCTTTGCCAAATGTATCATAGATATTTACAGTATCGACATCACCAAAAGGACCATGCACCATAAAGAACGCGTTCCTGCAGTAAACATACACAGATGGGATCAATAAAATTGGAATTAAAATCAAAACACACAAGAAGGATGAAAGGGCACACACTTCACATAAAACTTACTCACGGTATTTGGTTACAAAATCTTTGCTGGGAACAAGATCCTTTATTTTAATCGCCTCATCAATATATCTGAACCTCGGAGGCTTCAATTTCACTATAGAGCATCTCAACTTAAAAGCCGTCTCACGTGCCCTCTTGTTCGAAAATACTTCAACCTCATCCAAAGGAGGACGATTAATTGCTGCACTCCTAGTTCTAGTGACACATGCACACGGTGTAACAAAATCATCATCATCAACATCATATACATCGTGTGGAGAGCTAGGTCGAGAGACACTTCCACCATCAGGTCCAGATGGCACATTTGTGTTCAAACCAGAATTATCTGGAGAGATTTCAATGACACAATCCTCCATAACCACATCAGAACCCTGGGACTCAAACAGTGACGTACAACCTTCATGAAGCCCCCCATCAAAGCCTAAAAATGTGCAGAAAAAACATGGAAGCACTCAGCACAAAACACAAAAACCAAAAAACATGTATACAGAAAAATAGAATGCAGTCCACACTTGTATACAACAATGCAGCCCACTTCTCTACAGCAATGCAGCCTACACTTGTATACAGCAATGCAACACACTTCTCTACATCAATGCAGTCCACTTCTCTACATCAATGCAGCCCACACTTGTACACAACAATGCAGCCCACATATAAATAACAATGCAGCACACTTCTCTACAGCAAGGCAGCCCACACTTGTATACAACAATGCAGCCCACATATAAAGAACAATGCAACTCACTTGCCCATAAAGAAGCGGAACCAAGCAGTAGACCAAAATAAAATAAAGCAAGGATAAAGAAGTTCAATAAAACAACCTTTATCTGCAAAAATTAGAAGTGATGTTAAATCAAGGCAACACTTCCTCGATGTTAGCCAGCTATAGAGCATGGCCTTTCTGATGTAGCCAATGTGCTCCACCCCAAACTTATCAACTCGAACACCATCCCATGTCTGCAAGAATTGAAACATATAGAATCCACAATCATGCCTGCAATAAAAAGAATAAAAAACGTCAGTTTCACAAAAATGAAGTGAAAAAAAACTTGAATAGTATGACATAGAAGGGCTGTAAAGAATGCACCCATTTGGCTGCAATGGGACAATGACATGTTTCAACACAAATCCATCAAGTGTAGGAGGATTTAGCGGCTCATCAGAAGTCAAGCTCCCTTCTTTCCATGCACGCTTGATACTTTTAACCATCCTCCTAAAAACCCTGACCGCATCAGGGCTGCCAGGTTTGTTAAGCGAGTCAAGAAATTCAAACCGCCTTTCTTTCACATTTAACGCAACTACACAATAATGACCAACACCATCCCTCGTATCTGGCGGATCAAAAGTTGCAAAAAGGACCTGTTGGAAGCATGAATAAATAAATAAAATTATTATAAGAAGAAAAAATAGAACGCTACAAAAACAAAACAGACAAAATATAGTTTTCAACACATAAAAACATCTCTCACCATATCCTTTTTATCAACACGCTCCTCGGCTTTTGAGGAGAACATCATTTTAACACTCCTGCCTACAGTACCACCATTCCAAATATTTGTCTGCCGAAACAAAACCAAAAATCAAATAAGCAAGATAGGTCATTGCACAAAATCAAAAAAGAAAATCAAAAAATAAAACAAAAAATTCTGCATTCTTACACAAATATGGTACGAGACAACCATTGCCGGAGATCCCTTAAACTTATCTACCAGGAAAGAAACCCCAAGATCTACAAGCCTTGTAGTGAGCATCCCTTTATCCCAAAAGGATTGACCAACTTCGCCAATGCTAATATCACCCATCTCAGTTTTAAAAGAAATCATGTCCCTGAATTTTTCATGAAAAACTGAAACATAAGATACTAAAAAAATAACAACAAAGAAAAAGGGGGTAAATACAAAAATTAGATAATACATATGAACAAAACAATTTCTAAAAAACCATACTTCTTCTTCTTGTCCTTCCGAGCCCTCGTAACAGCAGCATACAACTCATTGTATCTTTTCAGAAGAGCTGGATCAATGCTCGACGGTGTCACAACAGGAAGTTCATCATCTGTAATAAAAAAGATGAAGTTCACTTATCCAAACAATGAAGTTTAAATATTAAGATAAGGGAATTCGGCTAGCTATTTTGAAAATCATAGTCAAAAGATCAAAGTTTCACTTATCATTAAACATCTAATACAGATACCATAGTAATTAAACAACATGAATGAGAAAAACATCAAACTACACTATTAAAAATACTCTTGCGTTCAGTGTCAGAGTCTTCAGGCTGCTGTTCTTCAGAGCCGAGCACAATATTTTCCTGCATAGGTTGCGACGAATCCACCACAACCTCACTGGACTTTCCTTCTGCAGCAACATCAGCATTCGATTTACAACAGTCTGGTCAATAGCAGCGTCCTTAGATACTTCAACTACATGAGGCTCCACTCTCGATACTTCCGGAACATCATTGGACACCAGACAGACAGGGGAAGCAACAACACTAGCAGCTGGGGCAACATTCTCCAGTGGCTTTTCAATGCCAACATCAGAATCTTCATGCCGACTGGTGGGAACAGCATCATGGGATCCTTGAGCTACAGAAGGATCTGCACACTCAACGGTAACCGATATAGAAGCATCAACACTGCCACGGCCATCAACAGCACAACTGCCCTGATTCAGATCAACATGGACTTCCACGTTTTGTTCTCCAACCTGTGGAAAGTTTAAAAAACACACAATAACACAAAAATGAGTGTGGGGATAACTAACACAACAACACACAACACACTTATGTCAAAAGATTGCTGACAACATACACATAAACTCTACAGTCCACATATGCAAAGCAACACCAACACACGTGTGTCAAACACAACTACAACTGCAACCCACATATACATAAAAAAAGAACTGCAGTTCGCTTTGACAAACACTGCAGTTCAGTTATGTTAAATACTGAAGCTCACGTATGTAAATCAGTATGGATCGCGCATGCCAAAAGAACTGTAGTTCACTTCTGTCAAACAATGAAGCTCACACATGTAAAACTATTGCAACTAACATACGTAAATGAAAATGCATATGGATGAACATAACAGCGTACATCAAGTTGTTAACAAACAACAAAAAATTAGATTACAACCCACTAACAGAACAAGTAATACAACTATACCTTATCAGCTACAACATCCAGAGGGAACGATGCATCACCCAAGACCTCATCCTTTCCAGAGCCATCGTAGGTCTCTTTGTGCACATCACGAGCAGCAACACCAGTCTACGGGCATAGAACAAACCAAAAACGAGAAATAAGATGGTACCGACCAAAAAAGAAAAAACTTCAACTATGCACAAGCAGTACACACTTCACAACAGAGAAGTACACAAAAAAATGGGAAGCAAACAAATGCAAGTTCAAATAAAAAGGGACGCATGGCAGAACAGACATGGCAGGAGTATTTATACCTGACCAACTCCATCGTCTCTAGTTCCATCGACACCAGAAGATTCCAGTCCAGCCTATAAGAAAAAAATTTAGTGAGGAGCAGTCAACATAATACACAAAAAAGAGGTTCAAAGCCACAAAAAACCTAGAGCATACATTGTCAGCGCCAACGCCAGCGTCCTGACGGACCATTTCGTCCACAATATGCCCAACATCCTTCTCATACCGACCGCATTTTTCTTCCTGTGAATGTCTCAATTGAGCATACGAAGACCGAACATTTGTCACTGCAATCATCAGGCTTTAAATCACACCACAATCAAAATTGTGAGCAGCAACAATATCTTCATCTCGTGGGCCATGGCCAACAGGGAAAAAACCAGCAACTGTCCTCAACCTGTCACCAGAGGTTGGCAAATCTTCAGTCAGCTTCAAAACCTTCAGAAGAAGCTCATCAATTTCCTCATGTTTTTGCCGCCAACAAATGTCTGTTTATAAGAGCTTGTATTATCAAACATCTGTCGAGGCATGAAACCACGAGTATGCAGCACCTCATCATCACAGGCAGGAAGCTGACTACAGATAGGCTCATAAAACCTAGCATGAGTGCTAGGCCCAGCATCAGAGCTGTCGTGTACAACTGCAACAGGACGGTTGTACAAAATATCACCTGACGCCTTCCACTGCAAAAAAAGACAACAGGCAAAGAGAAGTATACATGTGAGTATTAGAAAAGTTCACATTTATAATGGCTGCACATGTTTTTTAAAAAATCTGATATTAAAAAATCAGGTGCACTAACCGGCAGCTTCCCAAATTTATAACTTTCCAAGTAAATCTTTCCCTTCACAAGCACATCCTCATTGTACAACTTCATCAGGTCCTTGGTCGTCAGGTATGACGCGCGTGGCGTCAACATGTGCATGACTGAAAATGTGCGAAGCTTCAAGTAGTCAAGATACATAATCAGGGGGACAATGGCACAACCCTCTAGACAATTCTGCTTGCTGCCTTCTGATTGCCACGTAACCACAGCAGCCTGCAACTCATCAACAACAAGTTGACAAAAGTCCATCTGAGGCATAGTCGCATAATCGATGTTCTCTACCATCGCAGCAACTCTACTCAAACAAACTGTAGGCCCCGGGCACAGCAAATTCTGGTAAAGTATTAGGAAGAACACCTTCACAGCAAGGTCAGCACTCACATAATCATCTTCCTCCACCAACACCTTCAACTTATCAAGCAAGTCCTTGACACATATACTTTTTGAATGGTCAAAGCCAAGCTCATCCTTGAGGGCAGTCAACGATTCATCATGACCGCTGGAAGCAGGCATGGGTGCAGTGTGACGTCCCATAGGTAAATCAAAAATGTGATGAACTGCATCATGATTGATTCGGAGAACCCTGCCATTCCCAAAGTCCATTACCATGGTGGCAGGGTCAAACACTCCCATCAGATAGCACATAAGAATGCGCGACACATTTTTCTTTACTGTCAGATCAAAGACAACACCAAATCCAGCATCCCTAACACGGCTGCAATGCGCCTCTTTCAATAAAGAAGCAGCCTTGCAAACAGTGGGAAGCGACAAACGCACGGTCTTGTTAAATCGAGAATCATCTCCCTCACCATCATCTTTAGTTGCATTGCTCTTACTAGACTTCTTCTTGTATGTAAAGGGAAATGCAGTCCACATTAGAAGACTAGGCATAAAAAAGAGACATAGAAAATACAAAAAGAATAACAAATGAAGGAAACAAATGCAGTGCACTTCAACAAACCTTTGGAGCAGCATCCACCTCCTCGCCAGAATCACCACCAACATCTTCGTTAACATCATCATGGGCACGCTTGGGTACACTCTTAGATGAACCATAGTCTTTGCGTCTAGAAGGATGAACACCCTTCACATAATCAGCAAGCACAAAGTCGTCGTCAACAGAATTGGGACCTTCAGTGACATGTAGTCGTTAGCGCTGAGGATCATCACTTCCACCAGCTTCAGCAGTTCTCTTGCCAAGATTCTTCTTCATTCCAGCAACACGTGGACTCCGCCGAGGTGTACCACCTTCCTTAGCAACAGTACTCAACCTCTTCTTCACCTTGCCAAATTTACCACCCTTGACACCATTTGCAGACCTCCTCTGCTTCTCCTTCTCAGCAAACTCTTTTGACTCAATTTCAAACCTCAACTTCTTCTTGCTTTGCTTCAACTCATATTGACGAAGCTGTCCCGGGACCATCCAATCCTATGTAACTTCCTCTGTACCATCAACAAACTGCGATTGTGTTTCAGACAAGATAGGACGTCTCTGATCAAAGCTCACACCAACATTACCCACTGCAAAATAATGGTCAATCAATTGAGTAACCTCCTCAAACCCAGGCGCCCCAGCATGGAAAACAGACACTGCGTCAAAATAAAGTTTGACTATGCTCGTTAAAAATTGCACAAAAAGAACAAATGCAGTACAGTTAGACATATAAATGCAGTGCTCCAACCATAAACTCAAAATAAAATTAATGCATTGTACAAAAAACTTGAATAAAACAACAATGCAGTTCACACATACATACAGTGGAGTTCACATACAAAAATAAATGCAGTGCTGCATATACTAAATTCACGGTTGTTCGCAACAAAAATGTTGGACTAGATAAAACAAAGCATACACAAAAATAAACAAATTAATCACATACCAGAAGGAGGGGCCAAACTTATGGGAGAAGATTCAATCGGCGAATTCACTTGATGTCCTCCCTCGACACCATGATCCTTACCACCCGGACAAGGAGAGACAATTGGTGTATCATTATGAGAACTGCAATCACCTACTGGATTAAAAAAACCAGAAAAAAGAAATTACAAAAACATCACATGACAAAATAATGCAAACGAATGCTGACAACTAACAGAGCATAACCCAATATGCAGGATGAATTAGGAAACTAGATAAACATCAAACAAAATAAACAAAGCCTAAAAATAAGCACTCCACATACCCTGAACTCCTTCTCCCGGCCTGCCCGGCAAAGACATAGCGTTTCCCTGCAGCACAAGGACGAAGTGACAGACATAAGCAACAAAATCGATGAAAATCTCATGAAACCATAGATCCACATTGCTACACACAACTATCGACTTCAAAATGAGATAAAATCAACTGCTTACGGAAAAATTACACAAGCAAAAAGAGCAACATCAACTACAAGAATCACAAAAACAAGACGAGAGGACGATCATCACCGAGGCCAAGCGGAACGTACCACAAAAAAGTGTGCGGCAACGGTGGCGGGAATGGGGAAGGGGGGGGGGGCGGCGACGGGAACAGACAGGAAAGGGCTGCGGGAGCGCAACGGCAAGGGCTCACGGAGCGGACCGTGACGCGGAATGCAGGAATAAGGACCTCTTGAGGGCAGCGGTTCTCCGGGCGACGGCGGTTGCTGCGCGCGATGGCGGTTTTGCTTGAGGGAGAGATGCCTCGGGAGAAACTGCAAGAGAGGAGAGGGGATTGTTCTTGGTCTCTCTCTTTGACAGCGGAGTGGTGGAATAGCCTGGAAGCGATACGTAGGAGGCCTGCATGTTGCAAAAAGGGTCACAAAAAACGGGCCGGCCCAAAAACGGCCCGGACAAAATAAGCCAGTCTACATCAAAACACACATATTACTAATAAACAAAAACAAAAACGCACATGATGCAGTTCTCTGTGAAGAATCATGAAGTTCAAACGGTAAAACAAAAAATAAAATACATACAGTTCGTAAAAAAAGTTAAAATCAAAAACAAAGCGCATGTTAAGAAAACACATCCAAAAAAAAGTCTACCTTCGAATAAGTGCCACACAAAAAAGTGCCCCCCCTCCCCTCTCTCCTTAAACCTCCCGTACAGTGCAACACAGGCAAAAAAACAAATGTAGTACGCAGTACTGGTAAAATGCAGTGCATTTCTTTACGGGATGGAGTACGCTATAGCAATCTAGTTCCACATTATGTAGATGAATATATACACGCCACAGAACACAATGATGAAGAAAAACACGAACACGGAAAAAGTAAACGCAGTGCGGAAGTACACGAACGTGCAGTACAAGATCATAACCAATGCAGTACAGTTGTAATTTGCTAAGCAGTGCAGTCCCATACATTTGAAAAATAAGATTACAAAAAAGTAAAAACACAGGAACAAAAATGAGAACTGTACATGCAGTAAGGAATGAAGTTCACATCTAGTACATAACCCTGATCAATGCAGTGCACCGATGATTTACCAAAAAGCAGTGCACTTCCTGACATTGAAAAACATACAAAGAAAAAAAACTGATCACCCAAATGATACCGGCCCTAGCCACACAAAAATTGACCACGTACATGCGTCTCTGAACTACCCGAACACAGGCCCAACAAAACCAATTAAGAAAAAACAATAAGTTCAAAAAAAAAGTGGGGGGGGGGATCCCTCCCCCACCCCCCCTCCCATTTCCCTACCCCTCCCTTGCCAAGGACTGCAGTAAGTACAGGCAAAAACAAGATCCAGTACGTGGCGATAGAAGTATGCAGTGCATTTCTTTGCGCAATGCAGATCGCCGAAGCATGTAGCAAAGACATGCAAAAAATGATGAAGTACACACATGCATACACAGTTGTAGTTCCAATTTGTAGGCGATGCAGTGCGGAAGTGTAAGCAATGCAGTTATGTTGTCACGCAGTATACATGTATAAAACATGACAAAATGCCCGTTCGCACAGAAAAAAGTGGTGGTTAAAAAATATGTGCTGATCAAAAATAAAACAAACCCACCTTAAAAAAACCCACGTTCGCATACAACCACCCAATCGGAGCAGTTCCATCGCCACAAGCCCACGATCACAGATGCAAAACCAACCCACGATCTGCTCAACCGCATCATCAGCGTGATCGTGCAGTTCATCCGACGAGGGCATCCCACCCCGCGCCCTCCCCTTAAATTCAGACCCCTGCCAAAGGCGTTCTCATCCCACTACAAAAAAAATACACTTCTGGGATGATACGTGTTTGTCACAGTAGGTCGCATTTTTTGTCATGCATGTACATCCATGAAAAATTTATGACAGAATCAAGATAGTCATACCTGTGCTGTCATAGAAGTGTTCCATGACATTATCAAAATTATCATCACGGAAGTGTCCACTTCCATGATGATAAATCACGCGTCACAGAAGTGCTTTCGTCAAGGGTGACCGACACGTGGCATCCACCATAACGGAACACCGTTAAGCTATCGGGTCGGGTTTTGGATCCGATAACCCGTTAACAGCCCCGACCAATGGGGATTTTCCACGTGTAAAATCATCATTGGCTGGAGGAAACACGTGTCGGCTCACCGCTGGGACAGATGTCATCCACTCATTGGACGGAAGATGCTTATGGTACATCGACACGTCGCACGACCCAAAAGAGGCCCATTCCTATGAAAAGGCCGGCCCAGTAAAAATTAGCAGGCCGGCCCATATAAGCCCTACTTGTGTCAGGTCCATTTAAGCCCACGGCCCATACGAGATGAGCCAATTCAGCCCGTCAACGGCCCGTTAAAGATTTGACACCATCGCAGCCCATCGTCAGTTCGAGCCTGTTAAAAGCCCGCTATATATCTGGGCTCAATATCGGCCCGATGAGATTTCGGCTTATTAATGACTCGTTTAATGGATGGGCCAATTTTCAGGATGTACATCTTTTGGCCTTTTAGCGACCCATTTAAATGTTGGGCTAGTTTCCGGCCCGGTGTGTCTTTCAGCCTGTTGACGACCCATAAATCTGATGGGCCATTTGTTGTCGGACCTAAGTTTCAGCCTTTTAGTGGCCCATTTAAGTGTTGGGCCAATTTTTTGGCCCGGTGTCACTTTCAGCCTGTTGACGGCCCATAAATCAGTTGGGCCATTTTTAGTCAGACCTGAGTTTTGGCCATTTAGCGACCCATTTAAGTGTTGGACCAATTCCCGGCCCTGTGTGACTTTCGGCCTGTTAATGGACCATAAATGAGTTGGGCCATTTGTAGTCGGACCTTAGTTTTGGCCCTTTAACGGCCCATGCCCTTCATGGTCCAATACCAGCCCGGTTTCTCTTTCGGCCTGCTAAAGGCCCACAACACAGTTGGGCCATTTACAATACGACCTGACTTTCGGCCTCTTAGCGGCCAATGGTCTTCATGGTCCAGTACAAGCCCGCTGTCTCTTTCGGCCTGCTAAAGGCCTACAGTATAGTTGGGCCATATGTAGCCCAAACTTAGTAACGACCTATTAACGGCCCGTGAAATAAACTGGGGCCACCTATTGCCCGCTTCGATGTCGGCCTGTTAACGACCCGGGAGGTAAGAGGGCTGACAATTAACTTTCGGCCTAGTAACGGCCCATTAACTTAATGGGCCCACTAAAGTTCGTACAAGTCTTTAGGCCAAATTAGATAATTTGAGCCCATTACGACGAGCAATTATGCAGGACCAAAACCGATCACGCAAAGGTACGACATACAGGGAATAACATTGCACATCCAGCATATATTACAGGAAATTACATCCACTGGGCAATCAAAGATTGATGCCAGTGCAAATAAATGAGCAGAACCTAACCATCTACAACGTCACAATCTTCAACCTCAGCACAGATGACGCCCATAAGCATGTGGGCAAGTTCTTTCTGCTTTGCTACACTGTCTCTGAAAACCTTGATCAGTTGTTGTGTCGTACGACTCTGCACCTCTGATTCATCCACCATTTCCGTTATTGCTTCAGCCATTAATTGGTTCACAAACATACATTTATTCCGTTGCATTCGAGATAGAGGATATTGAACAGATTCAGATGGCGATTTTGGCAGGCTTGTATTATTGATAGTGGAGAGTGTCTCGACCACTGCATCATAACATAAATTAGGACGGGAACCAAACAGATTAATCATGAGTTATTGCCATATTACCTGGCCTAGATTTACTGGAAAGAAATAATGGGGTTGCCTTGCTGTTTTCAGAGTTTGTCTTCTTATCTTCAGCAGCCTGCACAAAATTAACACACTAGCATTGCTATCATTGGCCAAGTCAGATAATAGGAAAGAAACATTGACACAACGAACGTTTGGGCAAGTAGCCTACACCAAATTAACACAATATGGCACATCTATCATCAGCCAGGTAAGGCAGTACGAAAGCAACATTGACACAATGAATGAATGGGCAACCAGAGAAGCACTACAATTGAGTAATGTGCGTGATATGAGATAGTACATTCATGCAGCTCAGTATGCAAGACTACCAGGCAGTTTTCCTTACAAAAATCAACATTGGCGCCTTTAATATTTTGCTACAACTAATTTTAGATCAGATAATGGTTAGATTCACGCTGATTAACAAAATACATGTTGATGTAAAAATATAGTGATATACAACAGGTACTTACATCAGCATTGGAGCACAGAGAATTCCCGCAAGATATTTCCCTCGAATATGATCCCAATGGAGGAAGTCTTCTATCGTTTAGCCTTATTTTCTAAAAGAGAGATGGGTAAGAAACATGTAGAAAATATGATCAGAATGCTATAAAATTTCATAATGCAAGGATACGAACACGCTTCTTAGAATGGAGTTGACATTTGACATTCTTTTGCCGGACTAGAGCGGACTAGTTCTTTGGCCACTGGAATCTGCTTATTATCAGTGCGAGTTGGGTTTCTCTGTGCTGGAGCAGTATCTATGAAAAATGGAGTTGGTTTATTATCTCCTGGCGTTTGGATCTTTTGCAAAGACCAGGTTGGTAACCCTTCAGATTCTAACAGAGCCGTCTTCCACTTGCATGCCTTATATAGAAGAATGGTGATTCAGTTGTAAAACATGCTACAGCAGAGATGGAATAGGTACTGAAGAATAGAAAGGCATGACATATTGACATGTATTCCCTCCATCCGGAAATAAATGGACGGGTCTAGGCGTATTTCAGTTCTAGATACATCCAGTTTTATCCATTTCTGTGACATTTAATCCGGACGGAGGGAGTATGATGTAAGAGCTAGGGATACGACAGGACAACATAGTAAAAAAACACTGAAAAACCCACTGCAGAACCAAAGTATTCAAACCCACTGATATGAGATAGTACACTCATGCAGCTCAGGATGCAAAACTACTAGGCAGTTTTCCTTACAAAAATCAACATTGTGGCCTTTAATCATACATTTTGCTACAACTAAATTTAGATCAGATAAAGGTTGGATTCACGCCGATTAACAAAATACATGCTGATGTAAAAATATAGTGATATACAACAGGTACTTACATCTACATTGGAGCACAGAGAATTCCTGCTAGAATCTTTCCTCACAAACGATACCATTGCAGAAATTCTTCTATCTGTTAAGCTTATTTTCTAAAAGAGAGATGGGTAAGAAACATGTAGAAAATATGATCAGCATGCTATAAAATTTCATGATGCAAGGATACACACACGCTTCTTAGAATTGAGTTGACATATTTTTGCTCGACTGGAGCGGACTAGTTCTTTGGCCACTGGAATCTGCTTATTATCAGTAGGAGTTGGGTTTCTCTGTGCTGGAGCAGTATCTATAAAAACTGGAGTTGGTTTATTATCTCCTGCGTTTCGATCTTTTGCAAAGGCCTTGTTTGTAATCCTTCAGATTCTAACATAGTCGTCTTCCCCTTGCATGCCTTATATAGAAGAATGGTGCTTTAATTATAAATCATGTGACAGTAGAGAGATGGAATAGGTACTGAAGAATAGAAAGGCATGACATATTGACATGTATTCGCTCCATCCGGAAAAAAATGGATGGGTCTAGGCATATTTCAGTTCTAGATACATCCTTTTTTATCCATTTCGGCAACATGTAATCCGGACGGAGGGAGTATGGTGTAAGAGCTAGGGATACGATAGGACAACACAGCAAAAAAAATTAGTTGAATGTAAAACTATATGCTAGCGGAATACGTACAGAAATAACCAAGGCAACATACACGTGTATGATTGGGAAAATAAGATGGCATTGCAACAGAGCACTAGAACAACACTTCAATGTAAAAAAACATGGTATGACAGACAGATGAAATACATACTAATGAATAACAATACATAAGATATTCAGAAGCATGATGTCCAAATTAAGCAGATAGCATTGAGATAGAGTAGAATGACAGTACTTGAATTTGAAAACATGTTATCATGAATGGAATAGGTACTGAAAAATAGGAAGGCATGACATATTTACATGCATGATCAACATGCTAAGCACATGGCATTGCAATAGAGTAGATACACTCCAGGACATTATATGCATGTTGTACCCATATCACAGGCCAAGTTAGAGCAAGGACCTTGTGGGGTGAAGAGGATTTATCATCTTTCTGCAAGTCTTCTGAAGAACTGCCTTTACATGTTCCATCATATTGGGTATCATTGACATCAAGTTTATTGGCCCTTATATTGCTCCGTGAGGTTCTTGTGGATATATTAGTGTGTCCAATTATATCTGACATGCATGGAAGACAACTAGTCGTTAGATTTATGTAAATGACTGCCTGTAGGAGACGACATAAATAGTAGGACTAGGGTTAACTAGCAGTAGCAGGTCTCATAAACTAAAGGGAGAACACAAATGAAAGCTACAGAATATGTATCGTTTGTACTCGAGATTAACTAGATGGCACACAAAAGTATTAAAGAACAACATAGGTAATACTAGAAGTGGTGTAATACTATACTCACCAGCCTGTGAGATAGCATTGGCTGATGGATGATAACTATGGAACAACGTTACCTAAAGAACAAGTTTCTTAGCTGAAGTATGGAACATCGTGAACTCCTAAACAAGACCCGTAAGAGACCAGCATGAATATACAGTGAAATGTGATGATCTATTTTCCGTGCTTAGATGAATAACAAAGCCATAAATGTTGCACACAAGTAAGATGAGGGTCAACCTATCTGGCTACCATCCATAGGAGTGAGCATCATGTGCTGACTTGTCGATGGCCCTGCAGTTGTTGTGGCTGTCCATGTAGGGCACGCCCATTCGATGCAGGGAACTGTTAAGTGGGGACTATAGCTCCCTTCTAGTGTATGCTTCCCTTGTTGGAGTAGCTGCGGTGAGTCAGAAGACGGTGTGTCTGAAGATGCAGATAACGCATAAAGTTAAGAATGACATATCTCTTTGATCCAAAGAAATACACTAAGAGATCAATAACAAGGTACGAGAGTGGTCACACATCTGTTGACTGAAGACTAAATTGGGGTCACACAATTTTATTTTATTTTGGTACTGTCCGATCTACGCCGGATGGCTTGATGGTCGTCTTGTGCCTCCCGGCTGACACTGTTCGGAATCTTCCCTGAAGAGCCAGCGACCAACGGCAGAGCAGCCTGCCTACGCCGTCCATGGCCCCTTCCAAAACCCCGCTCCCCGCCCCACCGCACTGCCGTGGTTGCGCCGCCCCCGGGCCAATCCACAAAGACTCCCCGTCATCCAGATCAGGCGGCGGCAGTACCTTCAACCCACGCAACTCTAAAACATAGCCATCTAAGCGCTGCTTCCGTGGTGAACTTGCGGCCCCGCACCCTTCCGTTAGACACCAGCCAACCGGCAGCCTAGGAGCTCCGCCGCCTCGAGGGGTGCTGCTTCCCATTGGGAATTGATTGGCCGAGAATAAAATTCAGACAACTGACGCCTAAATAAAGTGATTTCAGATGAGGGTGCGACCTATCTGGCGGCATGGTGAAGTAGGTAGGTCCAGCTGCCGAGTCGGTGAGGCCGATGCGGTTGCGGTGGTGACCGGCGGCAGGGCAAGAGCGATGTCGCGACGGTCGACTGCTACGCGGAAGCAGCACCAGGACTCTGGACGGATCCGAAGTTGGAGCTGCTCCGGCGCCGTGAATAACGATGGGGGTGAATCGGCTCCGGTACGGTTCATGCGACCGTCGTCGAGGCAGCACCAGCAGCACGGAGTAAGAGGCACACGGCCCAGTGCACGACGGCAATTGGACAGTGTCTACAGCATTAGGGAGGAGGGCGGTTGTGAAATTGGTGCGGTGGGGGCGCCATGGAGGTGGGGCTGAGGTTTCGCGGCTCGGGAGAAGGGAGCTTCCCGGGGAGAAGGTGATTTGGCGCCCACGAGGTATGAATGGGGGCGGGCGGGGGGGTAATTGGGAGGGGAGTGGAACCATGTCTTACAGACGCATTTGTCTGAAATGTGAGGGGGAGTTACATGTGAGGGGGATAGTAGAGTAACTTTGCTTCTCCCCAAATAGTGGGCGGGAGCGATTTCGGGCGAGGAGGGCATGCTTTGAACTATAGTGGGCGCGAGAAAATTTGGGCGAGGAGAGCGTGTTTTGAAATAGTGGGTGCAAGCTATTTCGGGAGAGGAGAGCGTGTTTTGCCGACCATGGTTTATGAATTATTCGGCACATGTCATTTCGGCCGAGGAGAAGGCGCGTGTCGGTGTCAAAACCGGCGGATCTCGGGTAGGGGGTCCCGAACTGTGCGTCTAGGTGGATGGTAACAGGAGACAAGGGACACGATGTTTTACCCAGGTTCGGGCCCTCTTGATGGAGGTAAAACCCTACGTCCTGCTTGATTGATATTGATATGTGGGTATTACAAGAGTAGATCTACCACGAGATCAAGGAGGCTAAACCCTAGAAGCTAGCCTATGGTATGATTGTTGTTATGTCCTACGGACTAAAACCATCCGGTTTATATAGACACCAGAGAGGGCTAGGGTTACACAGAGTCGGTTACAATGGTAGGAGATCTACATATCCATATCGCCAAGCTTGCCTTCCACGCCAAGGAAAGTCCCATCCGGACACGGGACGAAGTCTTCAATATTGTATCTTCATAGTCTTGGAGTCCGGCCGATGATGGTAGTTCGGCTATCCGGACACCCCCTAGTCCAGGACTCCCTCAGTAGCCCCTGAACCAGGCTTCAATGACGACGAGTCCGGCGCGCATATTGTCTTCGGCATTGCAAGGCGGGTTCCTCCTCCGAATAATTTATAGAAGATTGTGAACACCAGGATAGTGTCCGACTCTGCAAAATAAATTCCACATTCCACCGTAGAGAGAATAATATTAACACAAGTTCAATCTGTTGACGTGTTTCGTGGCGTGATGTCACACCACAACCAAGCCTTTACTTGAATCATTTTTATTATACCACCTCAGCGCGTTTAGCGAAGCAGTTTCCTTGGCACGTCTTACCGAAGCAGAGATCGTGTTCCCCTTATTCCGGGATTCCCATCAATACAGACGTGGGTAACCCAACCACGCCATTGATTGCGGCGCTTGGGAGAAAAGCGAGTTATATCAGGCCGGTGAGGACGCATAGTTTCGTCCGCCCATATATAAGGGGATAAGGATCCACCTTTTTACCTACGCCTTCTTCCTCCTGTGCTTATCCATCTCCGCGCACTCGAGCTCCAGCGCCCAAGTTCACACATCTCACCTCAACCTCCTCCAACTATGTCTGGAGCGGGAGGCAAGTGGATGGCCTGCTCCGTTACGGAGGGGCACATCAAGAAGCTGCGCAGCGCCGGATATCTGTCCAGCGACATCGCGCACCGGCTCCCCGACGAGGGGCAGCCCATCCCCACCCCAGGCCCCATGAGAGGGTGGTATTCCTTCCCCATTTCCTCCGCGGACTGGGCTTCCCACTTCACCCCTTTGTCCGGGGGTTCATGTTCTACTACGGCCTAGATTTCCATGATCTGGCCCCGAATTTAATCCTCAACATCTCGGCGTTTATCGTCGTGTGCGAGGCTTTCCTCTGCATCCAGCCCCACTTCGGCTTGTGGCTCAAGACCTTCAATGTCAAGCCGAAGGTTGTGAAGGGGAGTCAAGCGAAGTGCGGAGGTGCCATGGTGGGAAAGATACCCAATGTTACTTGGCTCGAGGGCGCCTTCGTGGAAACCATCAAGGGGTGGCAATCGGGGTGGTTCTACATCACCGAACCACATGACCCTAAATGGGCAGCGGCCCCCGAATTCAGATCTGGCATCCCCACACGGCTCACCTCTTGGAAAGAGAGTGGCCTGACTTGGGGCAATTCGGAGGAGCTGACTGGACTCCAACCCTGCATCCAGAAGCTGCTGAACAAGAAGCTCAAGCTTGTCAGCGTAGTCCAGGTCATGCTCATCCGCCGGATTCTCCCGTGCCAACCACGGGCCTTTAAATTGTGGGAGTTCGATCCGGCTCAGCACCGAACCTTGAGCGGGCTCTTCGACACTAGGTACGAAGATGCCTGGAAGGTGCTGTTTAAGGGCGCCGAAGCTCCCGCATCCGCTACCGAAGATCGCGGATTCAGCTCACAGCGCTAGGCTAGCGAGGTAAGCGATTCTACCCTTTACGGGACACTTGTTTTTCATAGTTTGACTCTATGCGGGATCTAAACTCCCTCTCCTTTGACATGACTGGCTGAAGAAGGCTGAGCAGACTAACTGTCCGGCCCCTTCGCCAGAAGACCCAGCGGACGCCCGTTTAACGGGGCTGCTGGTTCCGGCACCCCACGTGGTGCCGGAGAAGAAGGCCAAGAAGGAGGCCACGGGCACTCGAAAGAGTTCCTATTTTCAGGTGTCCGATGACTCCGAGGCGGACTCCTCCCCCGAGGACGAGGAGGAGAAGAAAAAGGCCTCTCCCCCAGCAGGGGGTGGGAAGAAAAGGAGGGCCTCCCCAACGAGGGAGGCCGAAGGGTCCAAGAAGGGAAGAACTCTTCCCCTGGACTGTTCCGCCAATGCCGGTGACGACGACGAGGATTGGCCGCCAAGGGCCAAGCCCCTGGCGAGATTGTAAGTATCCGGACTCCCGAATGACTTCATGATTTTTCTTTTTGTCACATGGTGTCTTTCTAACGCCGCATACACCCCTGCAGTCCGCCCAAGGATGATCTTCCCGCTTCGTCGAGCGGGTCCTTAGGCACGTCGGATGTGAACAGTACTTCACTTCCAACTGCCTCCTCCCCCCGTGACGCTGAAGACGCCGAGGAGGGATCCCAGAGAGGGACCCACCCGGAGGAGGAGGACCCGGAGGTGCCACAGGGCGACCTCCCAGACTTCGTGCCGGACTCCGCACCGGAACCTGCAGTGGTTCCGGAGTCCGGTGGGCGGCCCCTTCGCAAGAAGGGCAAGACCGTGGCGCCGGCGGCCTCCGTCCAACCGGAGGCGCCGGATAACTTGCTAGAGGCGCTAAACGGCGTTTCCATCAAGGAGGAACACCGCACTATCATGAGTGCGGTGATTCAGAAGGTCTAGCTCACCAAAAGCGGGCTGACCGAAGCCTGCAGCAGCCTTCTATCAGGCTTTGAGGTAAGAATATTAATATATGTAAAATAGTACCGCATAGACAGTAGCCCCTGATGCTCGGTTCGGTGTTCGGAAAGAAAAGCCGGACCGAGGATCTAAAAAGATATACGCAGGAGTCTTAATAAATATGTCAATATGGGATTGCAGGCTGCGCTGCTGACCTCTGTCGCACTAACTGCGGAGGTCAATGCTTTGAAGCAAATCCTCGAGCGGTCCGAGAACGAGCTTGGCCATGCCAAGAAGCAGCTCGAGGACAAGGAAGGTGAGTAACACCTTATTAAAGTTGTACCTTACAGAAAAGGATTTGGTTGCAAGATAAATGACAAGGATAACGTGGGTACTTCAGGGGCCACGAACGAGGTGGCGAACTTGAAGGAGGCGGTGTCTGCGGCCGAACATAATGCGCCCGTGGAGCGTGCTGGGCAAGAGAAGCAGGAGGCGCAGGTGGCGGAGGTACAACAAGAGCTTCAGGCTCTCATGGAAAAGCATGAGAGTTTGGAGCGCAACTCGAAGACTCAAGAGTCCAAGCTTGCATCGGCTCTTGAGAGCGCCAAAGCCGCTAAGGCCGAAGCCCACAAAGCCCTTCAGGAGATCGAGGCGTTGAAGAAAATAGCGGCGGGTAAGGCATTTTTCATGCAAAGCAAGCATGTGAATGTGAATTACCTGTTACTTACCCGAATTCGGAGCTCTCCAGGAGCGTTCGCAGATCTGCCCCGCAGCGTGTCCGATGCTGCCGCTTTCTACAGGGCCGAAGAGGGGAGCTCGACGGAGAAGGTCTTCTGGTCTCAATATGCTGAGGCCGGACATCCGGTGCCCCTTAGCGATCAGCTGAAGCTGCTGGTCGAGCTCCACAAGGTGGCCGAACAGGCCATGAAGGGCCTCATAGTTCGGCTGTGGCCCAATGAGGCCATGCCTGGGAGCTACTTCGGCCTGGTGCGGCGGGTGGTCGATGCTTGTCCATGGGTTAAGGTCATCAAGCGATCCACCTGTATTGAAGGTGCCCGTCGGGCCCTTGCCCGTGCTAAGGTGCACTGGGGCAAGATGGATGCTGAGAAGCTTGTGACGGATGCGCCACCGCCGGGCAAGGAGTATCGTACACCCGAGATGTATTACAAGAGTGTCCTGAAGGGTGCCCGCACTATTGCGGGTGAGTGCTCCAATAATGTAATATTTGAGTAGACTCGCATTTTGTTATCCTGTGCGCTGAAAACTTTGTTCATATGCGCTAAGCAACGCTTGTTGATTTAAAATATTACCTTCTGTGCGGCTGTTTATCAAATCTAAGAGATGGCAAGTCGTCGGCTTCAGCCCCCATGCCACGAGTGCTAGGGTGTTCGGGATAAATTTGAGCACTCTTGTTCCCATATTTGGGTCCATCTAGGGAGGCGCTCAACACAACGAACTAGGCAACCGGACTTATAATGCTTGAACACTCTCACTTAGCCATAGAATTCTATAATTTTAAATTTAGGCAATGCCCTTAGTGTTCGGAAGGCCGAATTCGGGGCGCTATCCACGCCTGGGCCGGACAGAGCCGGTTCGTCGCTCTAAGCGGCATAAATCTTTAGGGACTCGAAAAAACCTCTCGAACAGCGACCGGCTCTCGCCTCATCATGACGGTCAGTTTTAGCTTTCTCCACTGAGGCATTCGCCCAGCTCAACTGGGGCGCAATCGCGGTGGTTCTCCCAGTGCTACCTTAGCCAATAGAACAGAACGTAAGGTACCAAAACATGGGAGCCGGGAAAACCCAACTATTGACCCAAGACATGATTCGGAGCCGATGCATGTAATGCTATAAGTTCGGGGTGCCGCACTTGTGGAAGTGTTCAGACTTATCACACCATAATGTGGGGAACTTAAGCCCCTGGTGTATTTAGCCGTACCAAAGTGTACGGATGCGGCATGTCGTAAATGAACATATGTATAAGAAAGGAATGCAATTAAAAGCAAAAAGGTGCTGAATTGTTTATTCAAGAAATACTGCCATGAATGCAGAACGATACAAATAGTGCGATAAGCAAGGGATGGGACTATTAAACATGTCCCCCTCCAGGGGTAGGCTGCGGAATGGTGTATAAAATAGATTTAGTGCTTGTAATGGAGACCACCTAGATATTCGTCGTAGCCTTCCTCCTTCCCTGGCTGTTGCATCGTGAGTTTGGCCGGTCTACTGCCGGACAGGGCCTCTGGTGAACGGAGTCCTGTGGGTAAGAAAGAAAAAGAAAAAAAAGGAATGACACACTTGGGAGCCCCTGATGTGGTTAAGCCGCATTTTGGGCCTGTCGTGGTCGTGCCTCTCCCCCTATGCCCATGGTATCTCTAGAGCGTAATGATGTACACGAAGGACCAGTCTTGCAATCTTGCGAGGACTAGGGTTGGGGCCGCAATGCTACGCGTGCTTGGAACGTGCCAGGTGGTCTTGTTGTAGGTTACTCCGGGCATGTTTAGCCGTGTCCGGTCTCTTAACGGCCGGACTCGAGAATTGCCTTAAGAGGCTGCATTGTACTTCTGCCGTGAGAGCCGCTGTATGTTCCTCCGTTCGGAGGGAGCGTTCGGTGTTTCCGTTGACCGTGATGACTCCTCGAGGGCCTGTCATCTTGAGCTTGAGGTATGCGTAGTGCGGCACTGCGTTGAACTTTGCAAACGCGGTCCGTCCGAGCAGAGCATGATAGCCGCTGCGAAACGGAACTATGTCGAAGATTAACTCCTCGCTTCGGAAGTTATCCGGGGATCCGAAGACCACTTCTAGTGTAACTGAGCCCGTACAATTGGCCTCTACACCTGGTATGACGCCTTTGAAGGTCGTCTTTGTGGGTTTAATCCTTGAGGGGTCTATGCCCATTTTGCGCATTGTGTCCTGATAAAGCAGGTTCAGGCTGCTGCCGCCGTCCATCAGGACTCTGGTGAGGTGGAATCCATCGACGATTGGGTCTAAAACCAATACGGCGAATCTGCCATGGCAGATGCTGGTGGGGTGGTCCCTTCGATCAAAAGTGATCGGGCAGGAGGACCATGGGTTGAACTTCGGGGCGACTGGCTCCATTGCGTATACGTCCCTGAGTGCACGCTTCCGCTCCCTCTTGGGTATGTGGGTTGCGTATATCATATTCACCGTCCGCACTTGTGGGGGGAAACCCTTCTGTCCTCTATTGTTCGGCGGTCGGGTCTCTTCTTCGTCATCGCTATGCAGCCCCTTGCCATTGTTTTCGGCAATGAGCTTGCCTGCCTGCTTGAATACCCAACAGTCCATGTTGGTGTGGTTGGCTGTCTTTTCGGGGGTGCCGTGTATCTGGCACGAGCGATCGAGTATTCGGTCCAAATTGGATGGACCTGTAGTAGTTCTTTTGAATGGATTTTTCCGCTGACCGGGTTTGGAGCCTCTGAATCCGGCATTGACTGCCATATCCTCATTATTGTCGCCGTTATTGCGGTGTTTGTTCTTGTTGCGACGCGACCTGCCATTGCGGTCCTTTGTATCCGGACTTCCAGAATTTTTGCTGAGGTTATTGCTGCGGGCTAGCCAGCTGTCCTCTCCCGCGCAGAAGCGGGTCATGAGTGATGTGAGGGCTGCCATGGATTTCGGCTTTTCCTGTCCCAGGTGTCGGGCAAGCCACTCGTCGCGGATGTTATGTTTGAAGGCCGTGAGGGCCTCCGCATCCGGACAGTCCACGATTTGATTTTTCTTAGTTAAGAACCGTGTCCAGAATTCCTTGCCTCTTTGCCCGTAACTCTCTCACGCACCACTATGTCGTCTTGGAGCTCTTCCCCCCTCTCTCAAACTCTCCAGCCACCTGGGTCACACATACACATGCATATCTCACTCGCACTCGATAGGCCCATCTAAAACTCTCTCTCTCTCTCCATCGTTCTCTCTCCATCTCATGCCCAGCTAGCCAAGTATGATGGTCTCTCACTCAATTGTAGGCACACACAGTCCCCAATATATGTATATGACTAGCTAATCTTAGTCTCCATCACAAACATGTGCATGGTCTATCTCGATTTCTCTCGGGGCATCTTTCTATCGCGCACGCACTCCCTCGATCTCCCACCCATATAGTCCCCTCATGATCTCGAGGGGATCTCTTTATCACAAACACACCCTCTCTCCCTCCCCATGCGTCCATGCCATCCATGTGTCCCTCTCGACCTTTTTTCCTTGTTGGCCAGACCTCTATTGGACATGTGCTACAGGGGTGTCTCTCTCCATTGCAAACAATCACACACTAGCTATCTTCGTGTATCTCCTCGCCTCGCTTTTCCATCTCGGAGATGCATGCGTGATATGTTTGCATAAGAAACGAAAAAACACACACTCTCTCTAATTTATCGTTTGTTGTCACTTTTTCTTTCACACACATACTCTTTTTGCACACTTACTCATTCTCCTTCACACGCACTTGATCTGTCTCGACTGAGGCACTCACCTCTGTCCATAGCACATAGATTTATTGAAAAGTCAAACATCACAAAGTTTGACCATGTACGTGGAGAAAAAGAATTACATCTAGTACGACAAACATATACCATTAGATTCACCATGAGATGTAGTTTTGTATGATGTATCTTTGGTATTGTAGATATAAATAACATTTGCGTAAACCTGATCAAACTTTCCAAAGTTTGACTTCTAAAAAATTCACATGCACTGCATTATCGAGCGGATGGAATATCTCTTTCCCCCTCTCAGCTATCTGACGCACCACTTAGCCTTATCGGGGCTAATCAATCTCTCTCAAACTTTATTGGTCAGTTTGGTTCGTGACCTGACCCTCATGCCTTGATGGTCGATACTGCCTGGTGTGTATGTGAGATGTAAAATATTTCTGCCTGGCCAGGCTTGTGTGGTGCTGAAGCGTTTGGTACATGCTTGGGCCAGGCAAAGCATCAACGTCCCATCAATCAATCTGTGCATCAATTATTTAATGCTAATATCCATCCATGTTGTTGTTAGCCTCGTGGCCGCACGACCAGGCACGGCCAGGCGTTCGAAATCGGTTGCTTGGGCCAGCCTACTTGCAGTGTCTGGAGTTCAGCCAGGCTAATTGAAGTGCAAGGGAACCCAGCCCAGGCGAGCTTTCTTTTTCACAGGGTAGCAACCAAACAAGCATGCATGAAATCCAGCCACAACCCCAGGCCACGCAAAAGATGCTTACGACGCAAGCCAAACGGGCCTTATATCTCCCTGGTTCTCACATACACATGTCTCGCTCGCTCTATACATATAGACCCATCCAACACTCTCCGCCCTTGTTCTCTCTCCATGTGACACGCACCCCCTAAGTACCATAATCCCTCACTCCATCATAGGCTCTGTTTGGATCCATGGGTTAGAGTTAGTTTGGGTTAGTTTGGAGTCAACTAACCCAAAAAGATCCAAACATGAGGGTTAGTTTAGGTTAGATGCATCTAATGCATCCAAAAAAACTAAACCATCCAGGAGGTGCTTATTTGGGTTAGTTCTTCTCGGGACCACTAATAAACACTTTTTTCTCTCGCTCTCCCCGCAGCAGATCCCTCCCCACTTCCTCGAAGCTTCTCGTCCTCTCCCTCCCTCCCTCTCGCACCGCCCGTGAAGGTGCCTCGCCGTATCCACGCTCCATCTAACCCTGCCATCCAAACACCTCTTTATTTAGAGTTAGTTCAGGGTTAGAATCTAACTGTAACCTCTAACTGAGTTAGAGTATCCAAACAGGGCCATAGGCGCAAGCACTCCCCCCCTCCTCAGTATGATTATCTCTTACTAGCCATCAGGAACACACGTATTGTCTCCTTCCATCCATACGTCTATCTCGATATCTCTCGGGGCATCTTCTATCGCGCACACACCTTGTCACTCGATCTCCCACCCATGTAGTCCCATCACGATCTCCAGGGGATCTCTTTATGACAAACATACACTCTCTCCTCCCCATGTCTGCATTTTCTCCGTACGTCTCTCTCGACCTCTCTCCCTTGTTTGTCAGACCCCTCTTGGCCACGTGCTAGGGGTCTTCCTCTCTCGGTTCCAAACAACCACACACTATCTCCTCACCTTGCCTCCGTTGTCGAAGATGCATGTGTGATATGTTTGCATAAGACACGCATGCTTTTTCTCCACTTTTATCGTGTGTTGTCCATGTCTCTTTCACACACGCACACACACTTTTTTCACTCTCTCTCTCTCTCTCTCTCACTCTCTCTCTCTCGTCAGGGACTCTGTCACGTCCATAAGCATATGGATGTTTTGAAAAGTCAAACCTTAGAAAAGTTTGACTAGGTATATGTGGATAAAAACATTTACATCTGGAACGATCATTAGATTCATCACAACATGTACTTACTTCATACTATCATTTATCTTTGGTATTGTAGATATAAGTAATTTCTTTATAAACTTGGTCAAAGTCTCAAAAGTTTGACTTAAAAAAATGTTGGAACTACATTATCGAACGGAGGGAGTAGCTCTTTCTCTCTCTCTGCTATCTCTCACGGGCCTCCCCTCTCACTCGAACTCTCTATACCGACGGATTATACGCTCACTGTGTCAGTGTATAGCTCCGTATATTGTTTAGTTGACCGGCCAACCAATCCACATGCTGCCTTGTCAGCTCTTGTTTTGTATCTTTGTGTGCTGGCCCATGTGGCAGTTGGTGAAAATAAGTAAACTAGAGGCCCATCTGACACGCGGTGAAGTAAACAAAGTTGAAACCACTCAGGGTAGCACCCCGCAAGCTAGTAAATTGAGGGCGCATTAAGGACAAACTTCTTGCGCATGAAGGACGCACTCGCGCACAATTCAGCACTGCCCGGCGGCATGCACAGAAGGACGCACTCGCGCACACCCAGCACACAACACACACCACCACACGTGTGCACCGGCGTCGCCACCGGCTGAGATGGACTGCAAGGCAGCCAACAAGCGGAGGCCGCTCAAGCCAAAACTGCATCCGACGAGCCTGGACTTCATCAGCAGCCTCCCCGACGACATGCTGCTCGTTATCATCGGCCTCCTCCCCACCAAATCTGCCGTGCGGACCGCCCTTGCTCTCCCGGCAGTAGCGCCCCCTCTGGCGCTGTGTCCCCCTCAACCTCACCGTTGACAGCTGCCTCTGCGACGGGGATTGCAAACGCATGGCCGCAGTCTCCAAGATCCTTTCATCGCACCCTGGGCCAGCCAGACACCTTGACATCCGCATGTTCAGTACCAACTGCAAGGTCCAACCCAAGTTCGACGAGTGGTTCTTATCCCCCGCCCTAGATCAGCTCAAGGAGCTTAGCTTTCAAGCTGGACGATGTCGCTCTCTGCCGCCGTCCGCGCTCCACCTCACGCCAACACTGTGCCGCGCCAGCTTCAGCTCCTGCTATCTTCCCCAGATTAATTCCGCGCCTGCCCATCTTCTCCCTCAACTCAAGAAGCTCGACCTCTTCAACGTTGTCATCTTGAAGAAGGCTATGGAGCACCTGCTCCGCAGCTGTACTGCGCTCGAGTACCTTCGTCTTGAACAGATCCACGGGTTCATTAGCCTCCACATCGCCTCGACGAATCTCCGATGGATTTATGTGTGTTGCTGGCCCCGCAACAAGACATCAACTGGGAAGAGATCACTCTAGCTGTTCCATGTTATGGTCATTGAGAATGCGCCTTTCCTTGAGAGATTGCTTGTATCGGATCTAGAAGGTCCAACAAAAATCAGGGTCATTGACGCGCCAAAATTGATAGTGTTGGTGTACTCGTCCGCCAAATTCTCTGAACTCTTTATTGGATCCGCAATCATTCACGTACAACACTCATCTTCTTCTCCGTCTTCTTGAAATTCACATTTTTAAATTTCTTCTTGATGTATTTACGACCGTCTTCCAGAAAATGATTCCCACAAGCTTGACCCAGTCCATGCGCACAGTGAAGATCTTAGCACTAAAATCTATTGGCCCCAATCTGGATCAAGTTGTTGGATTCCTTACATGCTTTCCATGCACGGAGAAGCTACTCATCGAGGTGAAACTTCTTTCCTATTAGTAAACGGTAACCACAACGTAGCTCAATTTTTTCGTAATTTCCCAATTTACGATGACAAGTGTAGTGTTCAAAACTACATCTACGCACTGCATCGAAAGAAATGTTTTTAGTATTTTTTCTCACGTGATCACCGGCATCATTTTTATGCTGTACTACTATAGTAGCCTAGGCTAGTCATAGTGGAAAGTAACTTAGACTACTCCAGTAACTCTATGGTTACCCTAAGGGCAAGTACTACCTCCGTCCTGGTTTACTCTTCCAATTTTGTAGTATCAAAATTTGACCATAGATTTAACTGACAAAATGTTAATGCATGTCACTAAGAACTATATCGTTGGATTCGTATTTGAACATAATTTCAAATGGTGTAATTTTTAGTGACATGCATTGGCATTTTCTTAGGTAAATCTATGGTCAAAATTTTATACTAAATACGAGTTAGTATTCCCTCCGTCCCAAAATTCTTGTCTTACAATTGTTTAGATACGGATGTATCTAACACTAAAATGTAACTAGATATATCCGTATTTAGACAAATTTAAGACAAGAATTTTGGGACGGAGGGAGTACAAAAGTGGGCTATGTAGGCCAAAACATGTGCCAAATTCACTTGTGATGCATTTGGCATCGATGCCCCTCCATTGCTCACCTGGTGCCCCAATCTGGATCACCTACTTTGCTCCGGTGCCAAATTAACTTACGCAATGAAAAAACACTGCATGGGAGAGAGAGAGGACTGAGGCAATAAAAAAACACTTGTTTGGGAGAGTGAGAGGCTGGTGTAGTTCGTCTGATTGATTTGTTTATACATGTGGGTCTGTGTGCATAGTGGTGCCAACTCTCTCACATCGCGAGAGCGGTGCCAAAATCTTTTGATTTGACATCGATGCATATTATGTGGCATACTTTTGCGAAATATGGCATCGGCCACATAGTGGAAGGCAACAAATGCCCAAGCTCTTCACGTGCTCCTAGTTAAATGAGAGGAAACAGAAACAGAGAGAGAGAGAGAGAGAGGGAGAGAGAGAGAGTGAAAAAATATCACTAGCCAGCCAACCCTATCGTATGAGCGAATGATATTGGTACCTCTTGATGACAGGCAATCTTATGCAGCCAGCTGCTCTAATATGTTCTCTTCTTTTGCAGATAAAAAAAGACCCGAAAGTGAAAAATGTGCTGCACTATAACAATCTCATCGAATGCCTTGATCTCCATCTTACATAAATTGATTTGATCGACTACCGAGACAGCACATCTAAGATTAAATTGGCCAGGTTTGGCGTTCTCTGGCGCAACAATGAATGGCGTGCTGATCACCGCAAGCGTCTAAGCCTAAATGACAAAGTCTCCGCAGAAGCTGAATTTGTTTTTGAAACATCAAGTGGCTAGAGACTCGAAAACTTATTTGCCCATTAGTGCCTTGTCAGGGCGGTGGATTTTAGTTTGTACGATAACGTTGCATCCACCTAAAGTAACGAAAGTTCTTACGTGAACTTCCTAGTAATTCCCTCTTCCTAGGTGCAGCATTACTCCTAACATTTGTAATATCAGTTTGAAACTTGTAATATTGCCATGTCCTATTCCTGCGTTTTCAAAATCCCATGAATCAAATAGGTCCAGTAGCCGTCGGATCTAGATCTGACGCATACAAACCAAGCTTCTCCATTTTTGCAAAAAGATGCCCGCACTTGTTCCCTATTTACAAACAACTCCTTGTCTCTCACAATCAGCCTTATCTCCTCCCCACCACATCTAGAAGGCCGTGGAAAAATCTGGCACGATGGCCGCTGCCGGAGCAGTCCACCCCCAATCTTGGTGTTCCGTGCAATGCACGGGCATCTACGCCCGGGAAATTATGTCGAACAGGGCCAATTGTAAGCAGGCTAGCTCTACAGCCATGATGATAGTGACTGCAGACGGTGAGGCTGACTATGGTATGCGGAACACGGCGCCTATACTCAGGTGTCATCTCTGGTGCAGGGTCTTGTCACTTCACTGTGAGGAGCAGCACGTAATAATTTGACCAACGGGTAGTACAGTGCTAGTACTCCTAGGAGTACTACATTGGTAGTACTACTACTAGTACTAGTAGCACCACCGTCTGGATTCAGGAGTACTACCACGTCCATCTGGATTTTAGTATTTGACTAGCAATATCTAGTAATGCATGTCACAAAAAATGTACTACTCCCTCTGTAAATAAATACATGGTGTTTTATTCCTATCAGCGAGAGAACTTAATGTTTTCTTGCTAACTAGAGTCTTCATAGGATTACATGCAATGAACTAAACACTGCATGTCATGTTTGGTAGTCTCAAGTCATTGAAAGCATGCACGGCCCACATCTCTCATTGGTTGATATGTCAGAAATAAGAAACAAGGAGGGAGTTAATGCACCGTGCCTAAGTGTTTTGGGATTATTTGGTTTTCATAATGTGACTTACACAACATTTTTGTTTACATGCATTAACATTTTATTAGTTAAATCAAAGGTCAAAACTTGGCGCAAAATGCAAAGGGGACCAATAAACCAGTAAACATCAAACTTCTCTCATTTGGCCCCAACTAGAGGTCCGGTAAGATGACTATACTGCACCCGCACGGAGGGGGCGCAACTTCATTGACTTACGGCAACTACCTTTGTGTGAATGACACGTGGGCCCAGGGGGTGGCTGGCCCACCTATCATACAGCCAAAGGCAGGTGCAGTAGAGGGCCGAGGAGTAGTACGAAATCCTACGCACCTATGCATGCTAACCAAGGGCAAGAGTGATCACTTGAATCACAAGATCAGTTGACTAGTAGAAGCTAAGCTAGACCCATGGAGGCGATGAGCGTGAGCATCAGCTGGCTGTGCCAGATGGTCCACAATGCCGGCCTGCGGCCCGACAACGAGGAACATCTCCAGGTAGTATTGCTTGAGGCCGGCAGGGCGAGGGTGTAACACCCCGAGACCGACATTCCAGAAGACTTCCAGCTATTCCGAGTTTCGCCGTGTGTTTTATTTGCTTGTTGCATTGCATCGTTTCAACATGCCATCATATCATTAATTTTAATAACTCTTCTAAATAAATTGTGTGGATCCTCGGTCCATTTAAATCGAGGGAATTCACATGGTGATTTCTCTTTATAACATATCCTCCTAATATTTATGGTGCTATTATAAATATTCCATTAGTTTAGAATTTACCACAGCACACGTGCATGTTAAATTCCTTGGCCTTTTCTTCTTCATGTTTTGACTCTCAAACCTTGTCTATAATTCTTTCTTTATCTATCGAAGCCCCACCAAAATCCTCACCATTTTTGGACCTTCCCAACCCTCACTTCCTATTCAAACCATTAGATTTTAAATCAAATGAGTTTGAATTTAAATTTCGGTCATGCCCACTTCTATTTTTCCTGGCTGCAGCTCATTTTTGTGAGCCCGGGAAAATAATCCCCATGCCCAAACTCTTTCTCTGACCTTTTCTTTTCTTCCCTTTTCTTTCTTTTTCTCTGTTATGAGAAAATAAGGGGGAGAGAAGAGCAGCCGTAGCTCGGCCTGCTCCCAGCAGGCCATGAGGCCCAACCAGCGGCCCAACTAACCCTCCTAAGCCCAGCTCGCACCCCATCTAACCGTAGCCCCGACCCCCCGTCCTCTCGATCTCTCCCTCTGGCCGCCGCCTCCTGCTCGATCCCCATCTACGCTCGAACCCCCTCCTCTCGAACCCCTCTCGCCATCGTCCTCCTCCGCACCCACACACAGAGAGGAGCGAGATCCCCTCGCGCCCGGTCCCCAATGCCTGGAGGCCTCCTCCCGTGCCTCACCACCCCCTCGCGCCGACCAGCGACCCCTGCTGCCTTCGTCGTCCCTTGTCTTGCCCGCGCCGGGAACCAGCAGTAGGTCGCCGCTCCGCGCTGTCCGTGAGTTCCTACAGCTCGCATCTCCACCCCTCCTCGCCGCCCCGTTGTGCTCCGGAGGTCAGGGCCGCCATGGACGAGCCCCACGACCATGCCCCTGCCATCCCCGCGCCCAGCCGTGCCGGCGAGCAAGCCGTTGCCGTCTGCCTCGCCGCGTTCCCCTTCGCCTTCGTCACCTCAAGTTCCGTGCCCGAGCCCTCTGCTCGACCAGGAGCTCGTCACCTCCAGCGCCTCTACATGTCCAAGCCCCCTTCCCGCCTCTGTTTCGTTCGAGTGGGGAGGAGGATGCGCCTCCGCTCGCCCGCATCGACCAACGCCAAGTCCCTGCCGCCGGCCTCCTGTCTTGCTTCTTTTGGACCAGCAAGAACGCCGCCAAGAACCGTACACGGAAACATCGTCTCCAGGATTTTTCGCCAAGTACCTCTACGTGCGGACTCGCCAAGTACTCGACCCGGATATCGCCAAGTACCACGACACCCATCTTCCATCAAAATTCATCTACAAAATGTGTTCCACTAACGTCGACCTGAACATCTACGAAAACGTGTACAACTACCGTCGCCGTGTACCACTACTACCACTACCGCCGACATGTACGACTACGAAACGTGTACGACTACTTCCCCTACCACCCGTTAACGACTACTTCCCTCGACGATTTTGAACCGCCCCAGAACGTACGCTTCAAAGGTATAACGACGAGATGACCGCCCCTGTACGAATGCATGTGTTGTATGAGATGCTCATGTTTGCACTGTGATCGAGTTGTCGCTTGTGATGCCCCTCTTTTGCCATGCCACTGTCATGTGGGACACCCGGTATCCGGGATCACTCCCCATCTCTTGCGTGTTCCACACATCCGCACACTTCTCGTTTGCATCGGTATCTCACTCGAGTTACCGGGACCGGAATGTTGCCGTGGCACCATTTTTGTTTCGCCGCCGTGGCACCCTTTTCGTTCCGCCATGGTGACCAAATGCTTCATAACATGCTCATGTCAACATTTTCATAAAATTGCATAAACCTTGATTATGCCATCCGCATCATTATAACAACATTTAAACTGTTTAAAATTGTTGTTGCATTAAATTGCTAAATAACATGAGGATTTATCAGAATTGTTGTTTGATGTTTCTGGCCTCATTTAAACTTGCATAGCTAGGTAGTTTTATTATGCTTCACCTCTTGCCATGTTGATTAACATTTAATAATTGTTGAGTATCTTAACCGAGAGTAAACTAAAATAATTCGATGTGGTGTTCCGTCAATATGGAACTCGTTGCATATTGAGCTCCACTTAAATTGTAGTGTTGGTTGCTTCACCTTGCCATGCCATGCATACTTAAACTGGTCATGCATCATACTTGTTTGTGCATCATGCCATGCTTATGCCTGTTGGTTTACCATGTTGTTTGCTTCTTTCCGGTTTGTTTCTCTCGTTAGCTTCGGTTTCGTTCTGGAGTTGTGAGGATTCGTTCGACTATGTGCGTTTGTCTTCTTCATGGACTCGTTCTTGTTCCTTGCGGGATCTCAGGCAAGATGACCACTACCCTCGATATCACTTCTATCTTTGCTTGCTAGTTGCTTCGTTCTATCGCTATACCGCGCTACCTATCATTTATCTGTCAAGCCTCCCAAATTGCCATGTCAGCCTCTAACCTTTTTCCTAGCAAACCGTTGTTTGGCTATGTTACTGCTTTGCTCAGCCCCTCTTATAGCGTTGTTAGTTGCAGGTGAAGTTGAAGATTGCTCCATGTTGGACCGGATTATGTTGGGATATCACAATATCTCTTATTTAATTAATGCATCTATATACTTGGTAAAGGGTGGAAGGCTCGGCCTTATGCCCGGTGTTTTGTTCCACTCTTGCCACCCTAGTTTCCTCATACCGGTGTTATGTTCCTTGATTTTGCGTTCCTTTCGCGGTTGGGTGATCTATGGGACCCCCTTGACAGTTCGCTTTGAATAAAACTCCTCCAACAAGGCCCAACCTTGGTTTTAACATTTGCCACCTAAGCCTTTTTTCCCTTGGGTTCTGCAGACTCAAGGGTCATCTTTATTTTACCCCCCGGGCCAGTGCTCCTCCGAGTGTTGGTCCGAACTAGAGACACTTGCAGCGCCACCTCGGGGAAACTTGAGGTCTGGTTTTAGTTGTATGTAATGTTCATCCGGTGTGCCCTGAGAACGAGATATGTGGAGCTCCTATCGGGATTTGTCGGCACATCGGGCGGCTTTGCTGGTCTTGTTTTACCATTATCGAAATGTCTTGTAAACCGGGATTCCGAGTTTGATCGGGTCTTCCTGGGAGAAGGAATATCCTTCGTTGACCGTGAGAGCTTGTGATGGGCTAAGTTGGGACACCCCTGCAGGGTATTATCTTTCGAAAGCCGTGCCCGCGGTTATGAGGCAAATGGGAATTTGTTAATATCCGATTGTAGAGAACTTGACACCAGATCCGATTTAAAACGCATCAACTGTGTGTGTAGCCGTGATGGTCTCTTTTCGGCGGAGTCCGGGAAGTGAACATGGTTTCGGATTATGTTTGACGTAAGTAGTTCCAGGATCACTTCTTGATCACTTCTAGCTTCTCTTACCGTTCCGTTTGCTTCTCTTCTCGCTCTCATTTGCGTATGTTAGCCACCATACTTGCTTAGTCGCTGCTGCAACCTCACCACTTTACCCCTTCCTTTCCCAGTAAGCTTTGCTAGTCTTGATACCCATGGTAATGGGATTGCTGAGTTCTCGTGACTCACGAGATACTATCACAACAGTTGCAGGTGGCAATGATACCAGTGTAGACGGTGCAACCGAGCTCAGACGGGAGCTCAACGAAGATCTTGGTTGTTTCTATATTTCGTTTCATGTTGATCAGTAGTGGAGCCCAGTTGGGACGATCGGGGATCTAGCAGTTGGGTTATCTTCTTTTCTTTTGGCTTCGTCCGTAGTCGGACTATGTGTGTACTCTGAATGATGTATGATTTATTTAAGTACTTGTGTGAAGTGGCGATTATAAGCCAACTCTTTATCCCATTCTTGTTCATTACATGGGATTGTGTGAAGATTACCCTTCTGGCGACAAAACCACCATGCGGTTATGCCTCTAAGTCGTGCTTCGACACGTGGGAGATATAGCCGCATCGTGGGTGTTACAAGTTGGTAATCAGAGCCATCCCCGACTTAGGAGCCCCCTGCTTGATCGAATCGTTGGCGTTGTTGAGTCTAGAACAAAAAAGTTTTGAGTCTTAGGATTATATATATTGGAGAGTAGGATTCTTGTTACTCCTCAGACCCTTCGTCGCTCTGGTGAGGTCTCCTGATGTAGATGTTTTGTCTTTCCTCTCCTCAAATTTCACTAATTTATTTTAGGATCACACGGGTATCTTGGGATCATTCCGATATTCTTATGACGAGAACATTGTTCTTGGTTCCTCCTGACATTTAGGGGTTGTGGCAGTGTCCTGGGGAGTTGAGCTCCGAGGTGTTGTCGTCATAATCTTATCGTTGCAGTTCTGGAATACCTGAGTTTCGCCGACATCGAAAATCTCTTTTATGCAGTTAGTGGTAAGATAACCTCGACGCCACCCAGTACTGGGGAGTTCGGGAGCATTGCCATAACTCGTATAACGGATGCTTTTTCGAAGGTTGAGGTACACGATTTCCGAAGGTTTCTTGGTTATGTGTTGACGGATGGATACAACTTGGATGTAGGAATTGTTAGTTTTGGGTGAGATATATATATTGCTTCCCCTGTATCTCCAACACCAGATTGCATAACCAGAAAGTTTCGGGAGTTTTATAGGTGGGAATTCAGGTAGCTCCTAGAATATCTTTTCGACAGATGCATGATATGAGATTGGGGTTCGACATCTAGTGATCCGCCTATCCACGGTTGTTTTTACAGTGGTCTCATTGTGTCTTAAAGAATCCTTGGCTATGCCGATTCAGGGACACTTCGTATGTCATGTGCACTGCCTTTTACATGATGGTGTTGTACGATCGAGCCCGTGTGGGCCCCACCACGAAAACTTCAGACGAAATCTCTATCATATGTTTGTTCTGGCTTATTCTGCAAGCCAAATCCTTTGTTTTGTTTTATTTGTGGTATTCGAGTTGCTTTAAAGTCAAATGTTGAATCCATACCTTTCCTAAATGGTGCTCTCATATTGCTATGTGAATACTAATCCTTCTTGATCATCGAGATTTTCATGTCAATTCTTTCTGACCGGTGTGCTTCTTTTCAAGTGGATCCGATCATTTCAACATCCGCAAGTTCAATTCTAAGTTTTATCAATGGTGTTTGTTCCATCTTCCCCAAGTTGCCTTTGTTTTCCCGCCCTCCCACCCTTTTTCTTAAAGGACTCAGATTTCTTAATCATGTATCCATTTATTCTTGTGAAGTCACTTCACCCTTTTCAATCAATGTTCTGATCCGGTGATCCCTCGTGAAGATGCTCACGAGCTTCAAGTTCATCATTCTTCATTCTCGTATTCTTCTCCGATGGATCCAATTCAAGCTTTCGATATTCATCATATTCCTTTCCTCATTTCTAATGCTTTCTCATGCCGATGCACCTCTTAATTGCTCATCTCTCTCTATTCATATCCGGAGAGCTCAAGATATCTCAGAAGAATCATGTTTCCGTTCATCGTTCAAGTTATTTTGAGATTGTTATCTCATTCAAGCCATTTAATTCAAATGGTGCAATCCCCCCTTTCAAGCAATCATTCAAAGGTGTTTTCTCTTTAGTGGGCCTAACCCACAGTTTTTCCCAGGATCTTACCTGACTCTTCTAATTATCAGGAGCGATTCTCAAATTCATTTCCAAGTTTGACGTAAGAATGAATTTTCATCAGTCACATGCCTTCTCCAAGGTCGTTTCCAAATTCTTTTAATGTTTGGCTCAACCTTTTTTTCTTTTAGTCCTTCCGGAGTGGCTCAACAATTCATGGTGGTGTTTCTCGTCGTCATTCTTGAATTTTGAAGACCAAAGCAGAGTTCCTCTTAAATCCTTACCCGTTCTTCCAGAGATTCATGGTTATAGCTTAATGCCATCCTCATAATTGTTTTTGATTGTGACAATTCTTTTCTTACCATCCGAAGCATTTCATGAGTTGTTTCCATTTCTTTCCTCCGAAGGCCATCATGTCATAATTCTTCATTCTCAGCGTGTAGCTATCGTCCTATAAATCTTACCGGTGGATCGTCCAAGTATACTCTTTAGTCAACTCATGATCTCTTTGTTCTCTTGTATCTAAATCCCCTTAAGTATCTTCATTCGTTTTCTAATTATCCCCGGTGAGTTGTGCCTTTGCTACGTTCATTTTCTATTCTTACAGTGGTTCATTCAAGATTTCTCTTCCTTCGTGATCGTATCAATTTGTTCGTTCTTTCGTTGTTTCAATCCTACCGGTGGTTGTTGAAGACCTTCCTCAAGTTTGCGCTATATCTCCATATTTAATCATTTTTCAATGACAATAAGTAGTATGCGAATCTATTGCTTGTCATCAATTTAAATTGGTGAAGGATACGCATAACGTAATTCTTATTATTGTTTCATCCAAGTAATCTAGTTTCTTCTTTCCATAGTTGTCCATCATGTCATTTTTCTCGGTTCGATATGCTTCATCTTTTCTTTTCCGGAGTCCCAAGTTTTCCGCATTATCTTGTCGCGAAGCTGCATCTAAATCATCGCAAGGCTTCACCTTGTGTTTTAACTTCTCTTTCTTTCTATCATCCTTTTATTACCGGAGTTCTTCATGGAGTCTCAACATGGTGGTTCATCAAGGATTCTTTTCATTCTTCAATTGTTCTTCAAGATTTCTCTCGAAGTTATGACCCGCCAAGCTATACTCTAAAATAAACATGGTGTTCAACACATGTTTTGTTTTGTGGAGTTCAAGCATTCTTCATCGTGCATTCCAAAGTGCAATTCTTTCTACCTTATCTTTTGAGGTGGTGTTATATCATTCTTGACAATTTTCATTCATGTTTCACGATTCACATGTTGTCAAGAACGAGGTATTTTAAACCCATCATTTTCTTCTGTGGAGTTATCTTGGTAAAGATTTCGCCTTAAGCCTTCCCTAAGGAATGTTACTATTATGGTGCTTATCAATGACCCAAGTTATCTCTCTATCATCTTGGTGGAAGAAATTTGTCTCAACATAGCCGGTCCCAAGCCCGGGTAAAGGAGGAGGGTTGTGATAGGCTTGGCAAGCTAACGTAAAAACTCAGCCCCTCTTATGGAGATGAAACTCAAAAGATGTCCAGAAGGTGATTAAAGAGAAGAAAGATTGGTTCAGATGCCTATACCTGGATAGGAGTGCAGACAACATAGAGAAGTACAAGATGGCAAAGAAGGCCACAAAGCGAGCTGTTGGTGAAGCAAGGGGTCGGGCATATGAGGACCTCTACCAACGGTTAGGCACGAAGGATGGTGAAAGGGACATCTATAAGATGGCTAAGATCCGGGAGAGGAAGACGAGGGATATTGGCCAAGTCAAATGCATCAAGGACGGAGCAGGCCAACTCTTGGTGAAGGACGAGGAGATTAAGCATAGATGGCGGGAGTACTTAGACAAGCTGTTCAATGGGGAGAATGAGAGTTCTACCATTGAACTGGACGACTCCTTTGATGAGACCAGCATGCGTTTTGTGCGGCGCATCCAGGAGTCTGAGGTGAAGGAGGCTTTAAAAAGGATGAATGGAGGCAAGGCGATGGGCCCTGATTGTATCCCCATTGAGGTGTGGAAAGGTCTCGGGGACATAGCGATAGTATGGCTAACCAAGCTTTTGAACCTCATTTTTCGGGCAAACAAGATGCCCGAATAATGGAGACGGAGTATATTAGTACCAATCTTCAAGAACAAGGGGGATGTTCAGAGTTGTACTAATTACCGTGGAATTAAGCTGATGAGCCATACAATGAAGCTATGGGAGAGAGTCATTGAGCACCGCTTAAGAAGAATGACAAGCGTGACCAAAAGTCAGTTTGGTTTCATGCCTGGGAGGTCGACCATGGAAGCCATTTTCTTGGTACGACAACTTATGGAGAGATATAGGGAGCAAAAGAAGGACTGGCATATGGTGTTCATTGACTTGGAGAAGGCCTATGATAAGATACCGCGGAATGTCATGTGGTGGGCCTTCGAGAAACACAAAGTCCTAGCAAAGTACATTACCCTCATCAAGGACATGTACGATAATGTTGTGACAAGTGTTCGAACAAGTGATGTCGACCCCGATGACTTCCCGATTAAGATAGGACTGCATCAGGGGTCAGCTTTGAGCCCTTATCTTTTTGCATTGGTGATGGATGAGGTCACAAGGGATATACAAGGAGATATCCCATGGTGTATGCTCTTTGCGGATGATGTGGTGCTAGTTGACGATAGTCGCACGGGGGTAAATAGGAAGTTAGAGTTATGGAGACAAACCTCGGAATCGAAAGGGTTTAGGCTTAGTAGAACTAAAACCGAGTACATGATGTGTGGTTTCAGTACTACTAGGTGTGAGGAGGAGGAGGTCAGCCTTGATGGCCAGGTGGTACCTCAGAAGGACACCTTTCGGTATTTGGGGTCAATGTTGCAGAAGGATGGGGGTATTGATGAAGATGTGAGTCATCGAATCAAAGCCGGATGGATGAGGTGGCGCCAAGCTTCTGGCATTCTCTGTGACAAGAGAGTGCCACAAAAGCTAAAAGGCAAGTTCTACAGGACAGAGGTTCGACCCGCAATGTTGTATGGCGTTGAGTGTTGGCTGACTAAAAGGCGACATGTTCAACAGTTAGGTGTGGCGGAGATGCGTATGTTGAGATGGATGTGTGGCCACACGAGGAAGGATCAAGTCCGGAATGATGACATACGAGATAGAGTTGGGGTAGCACCAATTGAGGAGAAGCTTGTCCAACATCGTCTGAGATGGTTTGGGCATATTCAGCGCAGGCCTCCAGAAGCTCCAGTGCATAGCGGACGACTAAAGTGTGCGAAGAATGTCAAGAGAGGGCGGGGTTGACCGAATTTGACATGGGAGGAGTCCGTTAAGAGAGACCTGAAGGATTGGAGTATCGACAAAGAGCTAGCTATGGACAGGGGTGCGTGGAAGCTTGCTATCCATGTGCCAGAGCCATGAGTTGGTTGCGAGATCTTATGGGTTTCACCTCTAGCCTACCCAAACTTTTTTGGGACTAAAGGCTTTGTTGCTGCTGTTGTTGTTGTTTCCGTAGTGGCAGAATTTCAGCTCAATTTTGAGAAGTATTCCATAAGCCCACTACAAGCTTATTCGTTTCGTTGTTGGTTTTCCAACAACCCCGTTATAACCTTCTTAAAAGGGTGCTTTCCATGTTATTTTGTGGAAGAAGTTTACATTTCCTTCTCCATTCTGTTATTCCAATGATCTATCTTCTTTTTTTTCTGGGGACATTGTGATGTTGCTCTCTTCACTCATCATATCAAATTGTGAGGATCGTGTTCTTTTCGTGCTTATCCATTTAACCGGAGTGTTGTGTCATCTTTTCAAGTTCTTTCATCTTATCAAGTTTTGCCTCTCTTTTCAACCTAAGTGCTGTTGAAATCCTTCTTACCCATAGTGGCATTCTTTAAATAGTTCCGGAGGCAGTGTGTTGTTGATTTCATCAAGTATCATCCCATCTTCTCAAGTTCATGTTCTATTCCCTCCATATTCAACCGGAGTGCTGCCCGAATTCTTCCTCTCTCATCTTGTTTTAATCGGAGTGGTTTCGAATTCTATCTTGTCCATTAAACTCTTGATTCATGTCTTTGCAACCTTCAAGTTCTCGTAATGTTCCTTTTTCCTCTTTTCTAACGGATTGTTTGCAATCTCGTTTATCTCTGTTATACTCTTTCTTTTAAATTGCTCAACCTCTCAAGGTTCGTGGTTTCACTCGTTCGTCAAAGAAGCAACTTAGTTTTACCTCTTCTCTTCCTCTTCCATTTCTCTCCGGTGCCATCCTAGATCTCAGGACGAGATCCTCTTGTAGTGGTGGAGTGTTGTAACACCCCGAGACCGACACTCCAGAAGACTTCCAGCTATTCCGAGTTTCGCCGTGTGTTTTATTTGCTTGTTGCATTGCATCGTTTCAGCATGCCATCATATCATTAGTTTTTATAACTCTTCTAAATAAATTGTGTGGATCCTCGGTCCATTTAAATCGAGGGAATTCACATGGTGATTTCTCTTTATAACATATCCTCCTAATATTTATGGAGCTATTATAAATATTCCATTAGTTTGGAATTTACCACAACACACGTGCATGTTAAATTCCTTGGCCTTTTCTTCTTAATATTTTGACTCTCAAACCTTGTCTATAATTCTTTCTTTATCTATCGAAGCCCCACCAAAATTGTCAACATTTTTGGACCTTCCCAACCCTCACTTCCTATTCAAACCATTTGATTTTAAATCAAATGAGTTTGAATTTAAACTTTCGGTCATGCCCACTTCTATTTTTCCTGGCTCCAGCTCATTTTTGTGAGCCCGAGAAAATAATCCCCATGCCCAAACTCTTTCTCTAACCTTTTCTTTTCTTCTCTTTTCTTTCTTTTTCTCTGTTATGAGAAAATAAGGGGGAGAGCCGCAGCTCGGCCTGCTCCCAGCAGGTCATGAGGCCCAACCAGCGGCCCAACTAACCCTCCTAAGCCCAGCTCGCACCCCATCTAACCCTAGCCCCGACCCCCTCCTCTCGATCTCTCCCTCTGGCCGCCGCCTCCTGCTCCATCCCCATCTGCGCTCGAACCCCCTCCTCTCGAACCCATCTCCCCATCGTCCTTCTCCTCCGCACCGACACACAGAGAGGAGCGAGATCCCCTCGCGCCCGATCCCCAACGCCTGGAGGCCTCCTCCTGTGCCTCACCACCCCCTCACGCTGACTAGCGACCCTCGCTGCCTCCGTCGTCCCTTGTCTCGCCCGCACCGGCAACCAGCAGTAGGTCGCTGCTCTGTGCTGTCCGTGAGCGCTTGCAGCTCGCGTCTCCACCCCTCCTCGCCGCCCCATTGTGCTCCGGAGGTCAGGGCCGCCATGGACGAGCCCCGCGACCACGCCCCTGCCGTCCCCGCGCCCAGCCGTGCCGGCGAGCAAGCCGCTGCCGTCTGCCTCGCCGCGTTCCCCTTTGCCTTCGTCACCTCAAGTTCCGCGCGCCGATCCCTCTGCTCGACCAGGAGCTCGTCACCTCCAGCACCTCTTCATGTCCAAGCCCCCTTCCCACCTCTGCTTCGTTCGAGCGGGGAGGAGGATGCACCTCCGCTCGCCCGCATCGACCAGCGTCAAGTCCCTGCCGCCAGCCTCCTGTCTTGCTTCTTTTGGACCAGCAAGAATGCTGCCAAGAACCATACGCGGACACATCGTCTCCAGGATTTTTTGCCAAGTACCTCTATGTGCGGACTCGCCAAGTACCCGACCCGGATATCACCGAGTACCACGACACCCATGTTCCGTCAAAGTTCGTCTACAAACGTGTTCCACGACCCGGATATCACCGAGTACCATGACACCCATGTTCCGTCAAAGTTCGTCTACAAACGTGTTCCACGACCGTCGACCTGAACATCTACGAAAACGTGTACAAATACCGTCGCCGTGTACCACTACTTCCACTACCGCCGATATGTACGACTACGAAACGTGTACGACTACTTCCCTTGACGATTTTTAACTGCCCCGAAACGCACGCTTCAAAGGTATAACGACGGGACGACCGCCCGTGTACGAATGCATGTGTTGTATGAGATGCTCGTGTTTGCACCGTGATCGAGTTGTCGCTTGTGATGCCCCTCTTTTGCCATGCCACCGTCATGTGGGACACCCGGTATCCGGAATCACTCCCCATATCTTGCGTGTTCCACACATCCGCACACTTCTTGTTTGCATCGGTATCTCATTCGAGTTACCGGGACCGGAATGTTGCCGTGGCACCATTTTTGTTTCACCGCCGTGGCACCCTTTTCGTTCCGCCATAGTGACCAAATGCTTCATAACATGCTCAATTCAACATTTTCATAAAATTGCATAAACCTTGATTATGCCATCCGCATCATGATAACAACATTTAAAATGTTTAAAATTGTTGTTGCATTAAATTGCTAAATTACATGAGGATTTATCGGAATTGTTGTTCGATGTTTCCGACCTCATTTAAACTTGCCTAGATAGGTAGTTTTATTATGCTTCACCTCTTGCCATGTTGATTAACATTTAATAATTGTTGAGTATCTTAACAAAGAGTAAACTAAAATAATTCGATGTGGTGTTCCGTCAATATGCAACTCGTTGCATATTGAGCTCCACTTAAATTGTAGTGTTGTTTGCTTCACCTTGCCATGCCATGCATACTTAAACCGGTCATGCATCATACTTGTTTGTGCATCATGCCATGCTTATGCGTGTTGGTTTACCATGTTGTTTGCTTCTTTCCGGTTTGTTTCTTTCGTTAGCTTCGATTTCATTCCGGAGTTGTGAGGATTCGTTCGACTACGTGCGTTTGTCTTCTTCATGGACTCGTTCTTCTGCCTTGTAGGATCTCAGGCAACATGACCACTACCCTCGATATCACTTCTATCTTTGCTTGCTAGTTGCTTCATTCTATAGATATGCCGCGCTACCTATCACTTGTCTATCAAAGCCTCCCAAATTACCATGTCAGCCTCTAACTCTTTCACCCTTCCTAGCAAACCGTTGTTTGGCTATGTTACCGCTTTGCTCAGCCCCTCCACGTTGTTAGTTGCAGGTGAAGTTGAAGATTGCTCCATGTTGGACCGGATTATGTTGGGATATCACAATATCTCTTATTTAATTAATGCATCTATATACTTGGTAAAGGGTGGAAGGCTCGGCCTTATGCCCGATGTTTTGTTCCACTCTTGCCGTCCTAGTTTCCGTCATACCGGTGTTATGTTCCTTGATTTTGCGTTCCTTCCGCGGTTGGGTGATTTATGGGACCCCCTTGACAGTTCGCTTTGAATAAAACTCCTCCAACAAGGCCCAACCTTGGTTTTAACATTTGCCACCCACGCATTTTTTCCCTTGGGTTCTGCAGACTCAAGGGTCATCTTTATTTTACCCCCCGGGCCAGTGCTCCTCCGAGTGTTGGTCCGAACTAGAGACACTTGCAGCGCCACCTCGGGGAAACTTGAGGTCTGGTTTTAGTTGTATGTAGTGTTCATCCGGTGTGCCCTGAGAACGAGATATGTGGAGCTCCTATCGGGATTTGTCGGCACATCGGGCGGCTTTGCTGGTCTTGTTTTACCATTATCGAAATGTCTTGTAAACCGGGATTCCGAGTTTGATCGGGTCTTCCTGGGAGAAGGAATATCCTTCGTTGACCGTGAGAGCTTGTGATGGGCTAAGTTGGGACACCCCTGTAGGGTATTATCTTTCGAAAGCCGTGCCCACGGTTATGAGGCAGATGAGAATTTGTTAAATCTGGTTGTAGAGAACTTGACACCAGATCCGATTTAAAATGCATCAACTGTGTGTGTAGCCGTGATGGTCTCTTTTCGGCGGAGTCCGGGAAGTGAACACGGTTTTGGGTTATGTTTGACGTAAGTAGTTCCAGGATCACTTCTTGATCACTTCTAGCTTCTCGACCATTCCGTTTGCTTCTCTTCTCACTCTCATTTGAGTATGTTAGCCACCATACTTGCTTAGTCGCTGCTGCAACCTCACCACTTTACCCCTTCCTTTCCCAGTAAGCTTTGCTAGTCTGGATACCCATGGTAATGGGATTGGTGAGTCCTCGTGACTCACTAGATACTATCATAACAGTTGCAGGTGCCGATGATACCAGTGCAGATGATGCAACCGAGCTCAGACGGGAGCTCAACGAAGATCTTGGTCGTTGCTATGTTTCGTTTCATGTTGATCAGTAGTGGAGCCCAGTTGGGACGATCGGGGATCTAGCAGTTGGGTTATCTTCTTTTCTTTTGGCTTCGTCCGTAGTCGGACTATTTATGTACTCTGAATGATGTATGATTTATTTAAGTACTTGTGTGAAGTGGCGATTGTAAGCCAACTCTTTATCCCATTCTTGTTCATTACATGCGATTGTGTGAAGATGACCCTTCTTGCGACAAAACCACCATGTGGTTATGCCTCTAAGTCGTGCTTCGACACGTGCGAGATATAGCCGCATCATGGGTGTTACAGAGGGGCCGCTTGGACGACAGCTTCGTCTCCTTGTTCGACGAGGTCCTCGACGGTTTCCTCGACAAGTTCACCGTCGTCAAGAAGCTCGCGGACGACTTTGACGTAAGCCTTCAGCCGACGCGCCCAGGCTCTACGATGCCCACCACCCTCAACGGCCACTATGTGACAACCTCTTCGACGCACTGGTGGCCCTGCGATTACCCGCCGTCGCGCCGGAGAATGTCCACCTTGAGGTCGCGCTCGCCGCGCAGCACCTGGCGCAGCAAGACACCATGGACATAATCACCCACGTCTACGCGCATGCAAGAGGAGGACGATAGGACGCTGGCCTTCTTGGATCGCAGGGCAACCTTGGACGCACTGTTCAGAAGCACATTGAGCTCGCCGCCAACACCGCTGCTCCTCACACGTCAGTTGGTGACCCGGCGCACCAGGGCGTGAGGATGTTGTTGATGGATCCATATGTATTTTTATCTTTCCATCAAATCCATGTAGTAGTATATGATACTACAGTAATTATCTTACCTTTCGCATCAACTTCATAATTTTCGTACGTACTCCATGCATGAACGGCGCCAGAACCAAACTTCTCATTACTCTAGGCAAAATCATTATTTTCTATCTATCGATCGCGCCATGGAGCAGAACCAAATTTTACAAGTTACGAGTTCAAAAGGAAAAGCCTGTCGTGTTCGTGTCGCACCCCCACACGGTTGGTCTGGCACGCCGCTCAAGCGGGAATGCGTGCGGTGTTGCATTTTCACTTACAAGTGGGACCGTAGTTGAGCAAACCGACTATCGGCAAACCCCCATCCCGCCCACCGCCCGATGGCTGAGAAAACAGGAGGGAGAAGAGATGGATGTAGCACAAACTCCAAGAAAATTGGTGTCGGATGGGACTCGTGTGGGTGGCGTGTGCCATAGTGCTAGACGTGAATGCTAGTTATGGCCCATGCCACCCCACTATATCGAGCCTATATCGAGGTACAGTACGTAGAACAAATTTCCTGCAGTCCATGCTCAGCACTCCTCTATCTCTCTTCTCAGCCAACCAGCGGACGTGCGGAGCCCATCGTCTATTTGCTCACATGCGGTCCCACATGTCAGTGAAAATGCAAGCAGACCCACTAAACCTGCACATCTTTCACCCCGATGTGCTGGTGATGAAAAACAAATCCAAGAAAGATCTTCGGTGGCCGCTTTTGGAGTTACTCAAGAGTAGTAAGATTCTATTTACAGTTTAACCCAAGATGCACATATCATGGCTTCAATTACCACTCTATTTTCTTTCATGACACGACCTGGATGCTGGATGTCCCACGTGTCGGCAAAAGGAGGAAGAACCCGGCCAAATCTTTGGTTGTGCTCTCGGATTAGACTAGTTGTGCTAACTTAAAAAATTTATTGTGTACTCCCTCCGTTCCAAAATACTTGACTTCCATTTGTCCAAAAATGGATGTACCTATATACTAAAACATGTCTAGATACATATATATTTTGACAAATAGAAGGCATGTATTATGCAACGGAGGGAGTAGAATGGATGCAAGTTTTTGTATTGGGAAGAAGAGTACATCAATATACTGACAGAGCGCTATTTAGTAGATGTTCTATCACTTTTAGCTAGCATAGAGGCTATAGATGAGATTAGTGCTCTTGTTGATACTCCTACTTGGTATGCGTGTTGCTGCTTAGACGCAGAGAAAAACGGACCGGAGGGAGTACTAGAATAGAGACTAGACATGAGACTAGATGTGAGGAAGAAACGTCTACTTCTTTACACTCGAAGAAGAAAGAAGCACGCAAGATCGAGCCTCCGCAGATCAACAATGAATGCATCGAGAAGGCACTAATCCAACTTACAAGAGTAGTAAAATGTATTCTTGTGGTTCTTGTTTGCTTTGGTCTTGCTTTTCTAGTCAAAATTATCATTGGAGTTCGTGCAAAACGGAGGTCCGTTTGGGGTCGTGCGTTGCAGTTGGCCTTACAAGTGGGACCGCAGTTAAGGAAACCGACTATCGGCAAACCCCCACCTCGCCCGCTACGCGATGGCTGAGTTAGATAAACGATGAGGTTGAAGAGATTGCTCTAGCACGGACTCCAAGAAATATGATGTCAGATGGAAGTCGTGCTGGTTGTGACGCCCTCGATTCAATCGTACACTAATCATACACGCAAATGTGTACGATCAAGATCAAGGACTCACGGGAAGATATCACAACACAACTCTAGACACAAATTAAAATAATACAAGCTTTATATTACAAGCCAGGGGCCTCGAGCGCTCAAATACATAAGCTCGAATACAAACGAGTCAGCAGAAGCAACTATATCTGAGTACAGACATGAGTTAAACAAATTTGCCTTAAGAAGGCTAGCACAAAAGCATCTACGATCGAAAAGGCAAGGCCTCCTGCCTGGGAGCCTCCTAACTACTCCTGGTCGTCAGCGGCCTCCACGTAGTAGTAAGCATCGGCGATGGCATCTGGTTCCTGGGCTCCGACATCTGGTTGCATCAACCGGAAAGAAAAAGAAGGGGGGGGGGGAAGGGGGAGCAAAGCAACCGTGAGTACTCATCCAAAGTACTCGCAAGCAAGGATCTACACTACATATGCAACATTATCAAAGGAAGGTTGTATATGTGGACTGGGCTGCAGAAATGCCAGAATAGAGAGAAGGCCTAGTCCTATCGAAGACTAGCATCTTCTGGAAACCACCATCTTGCAGCAAATAGGAGGGAGTAGAATAGCATAAAGTAAAGTAGTAGTAGTGTTATCAACCTCGGCCAGAGATCCTTTCTCGACTCCCTGCGAGAAAGAAATCCCAGAGCCGTACTATCCAATTATCATCACAATCCAATTCTAATCACCATCCAATTCTCATCACCATCCAATTCTCATCACAAGTATCCAGTTCTAGTTGTATCGATCGGGATACAACTCCGAGCATCCGTTACCGTAGGACAGGCTATCGATAGATGTTTTCTTCCCTGCAGGGGTGCACCAACTTACCCACCACGCTTGATTAACTCCGGCCGGACACACTTTCCTAGGTCATGCCCGGCCTCGGCCAAACAATACGCCGCAACCCGACCTAGACCTAACAGAGAGGTCAGCACGCCGGACTAAACCTATGCCCCCAGGGGTCATGGGCCATCTCCCCGGAAACTCCTGCACGTTGCGTACGCAGCCGGTGTGCAGACCTAGCCTCCCTTATACAAGAGAAGGCGTAACCAGTCCAATCCAGCGCGCGCCGCTCAGTCGCTGACGTCTATTAAGCTTCGGCTGATGCATACGACGCAGAATGCCCATACTATGCCCACGTGATGGTTAGTGCTATCAGGCCAGAGGCCCCTCGGATCAGATATCCAAATCGTAGTGGATTGGGAACACGCGGTAACAAGCAGAGACTCACGAAAGATGTGACCCCGTTGCTCCGTCTCGAGGACTTGCGGCAAGGGCTAAGAATGCCCGGCCACGCCTCGTAATTATCTCACGGGCACCTTCCAGGTCAACCCAACTCCTCATCACTCGCAATTATGCTCGCGCAGGCACCCCTCAGGGTCGACCCGTCTTTAGTAACATGGTTCAGTGTAAAGTCATAGTAACCATAGTAACTGTGTGTTTAAACATCAAGGGGAAAACCCGAGGAATCACCCCCGGTGAATTCCACTCAATGTAATCATCAAGGTGAACGTAAGAGGAATAACCCCCGAGGTTCACACTTGAGGGGTTGCACGACAGAGTCATATCGGAAGTGGTTAAGGTGGAATCACCCTCGATGACCATGACCGAATAGCTACACTACAGGGTTAACATCAGAAGTGCTGTAGAGGTCTCACCCTCGGCACTCGATAGTAACCCAGCAGTGTCGAGCAACTAAGGGGAAAGTGATGTGCGGTGCCGGGGCCTGGTCTTCAATCCCATTGATCGGGTCTTCAATGATGAAGCAGGGCCAACAAGGACAAGGTGGGGGTCACTGATGGATCACTAACCAACCTATACTAAGCAGTTTAGGATAAGCAGGTAAGGTACAATAACAGATACAAAAGCAGGCTAAGCATCAGAATAGGAGCATACAATAACCGTAGCAAAATCTAATGCAAGCATGAGAGAAAGGAATGGGCGATATCGGGATGATCAAAGGGGGGCTTGCCTGGTTGCTCAGACAAGAAGGAGGGGTCGTCGGTGACGTAGTCGATCACAGCGGCATCGGCAGCCGCCACGGGGTCTACCGAAGAGAAGGGGGGAACAATAAATACATAGCAAGCAAGTGTATAACAGGACAACAGGCATAGCTAGACGAGTTCTAACGCGGTCCTAGACATTATAGGTGAAGGGGGAATTCAACCGGGAAGGTGTTCCCGGTTCCGGACCTGTGTCAGACAGATGACCGGAGGGGGAAAGTTCCATGTTCAGCATGCTAGGGGCATGTGACAGATGAACGGACCGCATATTCGGATTCGTTGGATTTTTCTAAGGAACTTTCATATAGAAAACATTTTCATCCGAGTTAGGGTTTATTTTCTATGAATTTTCAAAGTTTTAAACATTTTCTGAAATTAAATAAATTAACAGAAAGGTTTATTGCACCAGCATGACGTCACAGCGACATCAGCAGTCAGCAGGGCGGCTGACCAAGTCAAACCTGGCCTGTGGGTCCAGCGGGACCCACATGTCAGCCCCTGATAGCCTAACAGTGTATTAAACTAACTAATCTAGGTTAATTAGCTACTGGACCCCACCTGTCATAGCCTAATTGGCTAAACTAACTAGTTTTAATTATTAAAACATTTTAATTAGAGGATTAAGCGGTGGGGCCCGCACGTCAGCGTCACAGGGACGCCTAGTCAGCAAGTTGACTGGGTCAACGGTTAGCGGGACCCAGTGGCAGTGGCTCAGTGGCGTGGTCTAGGGTTGCCGCGTCAGCGCCACGCTGGACGGCGACCGGAGTCGCGCCGGCGACCATTCCCGTGGCGGAAGTCCGCCGGAGATGGCCGGAAAACGGCTACAAGGCTTGGTTCGTCGCGTTTTTGGTCACGTTCGAGAGCTGGCGTCGGCGCGCATCGCCAGGTGCCACCGGTTGGTCTCGGGGAGGCTCGATACGACAACGGCGAGCACCTTAGCGGCCGCCGGAGTTCGGCCATAGGCGGGATGAGTGGCAGAGGCCACGGGGATGGGATCTAGCGGCACGAGCAGCTGCGGTGAGGGGACCTGAGCACGTTCCCATGCTCGGGCAAGCCTGACAGCGACTACAACGTCGACGACGAGCTATGCGGCGGAGCTAGGTTCGGGCGGCGATGGCAGAGGCTGCCATGGCGCGAGGAAGAGCACGGGGAGAGAGGGATAGGGAGGAGGAGCTCACTGGGCGCCTGTAGGTGTGCTCAGTGGGCTCGGGGCAGGCGCGGGGTGGCCGAATTCGACGCCGGCGTTCGTCGGAGCAGAGGAGGAAGAAGAGGTCGCCGCGCTTGCAGTGTGGGCTCCTGGCTTTGTCTGGTGGTCGAGGAATACGTCGCGGGGCACGACGGCGCTCGGGGATTCGTCGGAGAGGGCCGGGGACAGCGGTGGCCGCGGGATCAACCGACGCACGGTGACGGTGGCGCTCGGGAGGAGTGAGCGCGTGAGGGAGAGGGGAAAGGTGGATCTGGCGGAGGAGAGGCGCAAGTGGGAGTGGGGAGCTGACGAGGCCAGGAGGCTCGACCTTATCCCCTCGGCGCGAGCAGCGGGGTGGCGAGGTGGTCGGGCGGCGACCGTGCGCCTCGGTCGGGTGAACAGGGGAAGGGGATGACCGCGGGGAGGAGTGGGCTGGGCTGTGCACTGTAGCAATGGGCTACAAGTGCACAGTAGTAGCTAGGCCCTTTTCTATTTCCTTTTTTTATTTACAGAGAGAGAAAGGGAATTATTTGGCCAACTATTTCACTTAGCAAAAATTTGGGAGGTGTCCCATTAAATCCCTGGTGATCATAGACATTGCCACAATTATTTTGGAGACCAGAAGAATTCATTTGGTATTTTTTTTCAAAAAAGGATAGCATTTAAAAATGCTGAATTGGTGCTGTTATAATTGCTAATGTTAATCTTTGCACCAAAGTGATGTTGTGTTCCTTAACAAATAATTGTTATGGAATTTTTGACAGATGATGAACATTTTTCCGGCAACTTTTGATCAACTTCAAACTTCACTTGAATTTGAATTGACTGGAATTTCAAATGGGATATTGGACAAAGGTGATTAAGCACTGTTTGGGTAAATGATTAGCTTAATCACAGAGGGTTACTATAGCATGACACTGGGGGTGTTACAAATCTCCTCCACTACAAGAAATCTCGTCCCGAGATTTAAGTGGGGAAGTAAAGAGTAACTTCGGGAGAACTGACCCTTATAGGGTTAATTATCTGGTGAACAAATCAAGGAATGAGGCGGAAGTATCTCTCGAGTTGAACTTAAATAAAACGTCGAGATCAAAGTATGAGGGTACCATGAGAAGTTTTAACGGGCAGGCAATCATTCGATGCCTAATGAAAAGGTGAAAAGGGGTCCAGAGCAACAATAACAACAACAAAAATTTATTGCGTCTGATACTAGAATAGATCACTAGGAAGGTGGCTCATGAATTACTTACGAAGCCAAGAGCGAGGAATATCTTTCGCAACATGGTGTAAGGAGAGTCAGGTTACGATCCTGTGGAATTGCGGGTTATGGGCCCACCATGTGGGTTAAAGCTAGGAAGCGTAGTGGCATCTTGCACGATCATGATAGCAAGGCAGGTCAGAGGATATCCTGTCTGTTATGTTGGCAACAAAGTTTGGTACCAAGGGTGAGGGACGAAGAGAACCATTTTCCTGCTCCTTAAGACGAGGAAGACCAATAGGCAATGTTCTCATCCATCGGTGGCTACCGGAATGTCACCAACAATAGTAACATGGTCTCACTGACAAGGTTGTACATCAGGGTGTTTTATAAGCAGGGAATTATTCCTGCTTATATCATATAGATCACAAGAAGGTTAAACAAAACAATGGAAAGGAAATAAGTGGTTATTAGGATAATCAGACCAATGGAAAGGAAAGGTGTTTATACCCAAGTATTAGGGTATAACTTTCCCAAGGAAAGGCAGAGCATGATAGGGCTCCAAGTATTAAAGCATTTAGACAAAGGGGCAAGGAATTTATGAGGCTTATCCATACAACGGTGTTTGGATAAATGATCAAGAATAGTTAGCATTGCGCTCCCAAATGTTCTTGTTGATTATCGGAATACCACACACATGCTTCGGGATAGTGTTGACATGGTCATCTGGGAAATGTCAGACTTCGGATACACAAAGGATCCATCAGAAACAACTTAGAAAATAAGTCATACAATTTCAGCAAGGAAAAGATGAGGGTGTGGCCGACGGGCTCAGCAACAATCCATCGGCATGTCAAAAAGGATGTATTTCCAAAATTATATGAACAAGTTTGTGTTGGGGAAGGCAAGAATGTTGTCGATGATAATTCAAATCATCAAGGAGCAAGGATGGTATTTATCACCATGAATTCGATTGATATCCTGGAAGAAGTCAAAATGTTGACGGTGATCACGACAAATTTTGTGGAGAGACTCTATGAAGATGCCATCGAGCAGCAACGACATTTAAGCAAAAGGAAGGATGAAGTAAAAGGCTATGAGAACCACGGATTCGACACAAGCTTGAAATCAAACTTGTTGTTCGAGATGAAATGATAGGATGCGGAAGATCGACGCAAGCTTAGCTCATCGTCAGGAGTTGTGCTCCGGGAAGAAGGACCGGGTAGCACAGTTAAAAAAATAGCTTGATAATGATATAGCCGATCAGGCTATGAATGAAGTGATGGAGTATCATTCCAATGAGAATTCATAAGAGGTAGTGCAATGACACAATATCCTCGAGATAACAGGGGGCAATACTCGAGGTAGATCAAAATAGAGGTTGCGGAGATGCATTGGTCTGCAGAAGACAAGTGCTTTAACTTGTCTGAGAAAAGGAATCAAAGACTATCAATATGGCCGGAACCACGATTACAGAAAACGAAACCTCAGATATAAGATGAACTTATACCAAGGGGGTAATTATTTTCACGAGAAGCTTCCATGATAAGATCTACATCGTGTCTATGGGCATGAACACAAAGTTCAAGGTCGACTCCCACTTCTTCAATGCATAACCTTTCGTTCACTGCTCTAAAAAATGATTTTAGTGTCAAAAACCTACATGGTGAATTACCAGAGGAGTATGACCCATGAAACCTTTCGGGTTCACACATTAAGGAAGGCATAGGTCCAACCCATCGGGGCATCTTAGGACATATACCATGAACTTTAGGATCAATTAACACATGTTCGAAGCAGAGCATGGTTGACAAAAGCAGAGGGTACAAATTGTCAAAGACATTATGTATCATGGGAATAACTCACAAGAATTTTGAATGTGAAGGATACTATCGGATAATAACCCGACAATGGGCCTGCCGGTCCAAAATGGAGCTGATGTGAGTATCGGTACTCAATCCAAGGAAGAAAGAATGCAAAGGCATCGGGTTATAGAACATATGAATAATTCGATGCTTAGATAACAAAGGAATTATGATTTCCAAAATGAAGGATCAGAAGCAGACGCTCTGATCAAGGATGGATAAGTAGAATAGACCCAGGGGCACAATTGATGACAGATAGATTGGTCAAGAACCAGCTCATGTTCGAAATGACGTCTGAGCCAGAAAGATAATTTAGAAGGATCAAGTGATGATTGCGTGCTTTCACACACATGTTGAATCGATAGGATCAAAATGATGGTGTCAAAGGATACTAATGAATATTGCTACACATATGAAAAGCATCCATAATGCAAGCAGACAAGTATTTGCAGAGCAATAGTTTGAAGAGGATTCTTGGAAGATCAGATAGTATTTCAAAGTATCTTGTGAATCACTTGATCAACTAGGAATGAACAAATCCTCAATAAGTGTGAGGAATTATCCTTAGATGTATTCATATGGAAAAGGAGCTGCAAGGCAGCAGGCACAATGGATTCTCGAAACATCAGAGTGTATTTCGATGCATCTTGTAATAACAAGAGCAAATGGAAAAATGATGTATTAACGACGGGTGTATGTAGCTATCCCTAGGGATTTATCGATGGAAGGGAATTTCAAAAAGCGATGGTACAAGTCTTGAGAGAACATCAGAGAGTAACTTCGAAGTCTTATGGTGAAGCAGGCGATCATCGGTAATGTCGGGGCTCTCCGGGAGGAAGTGGGTACGAGAACCTAATGTCAGAGTTAGCAAAATTGTTTAACCCGAATGGAAGAGAGATCAGAATCCCAGAATATAGACGAGGAATAAAAGATCCTAATACCACCCAATTGGTGATGTGGGCCCGTAAGCCACACAACCAATGTTTAGTAAAAGTTTTTCAGTGACTAGACTCAACTTCGGCCAAGGAGTTGGAAAGGGGGCTACCTACAGGCAGTCGGCTCTGATACCAACTTGTGACGCCCTCGATTCAATCATACACTAATCATACATGCAAATGTGTAAGATCAAGATCAAGGACTCACGGGAAGATATCACAACACAACTCTAGACACAAATTAAAATAATACAAGCTTTATATTACAAGCCAGCGGCCTCGAGGTCTCAAATACATAACCTCGAATACAAACGAGTCAGCAGAAGCAACAATATCTGAGTACAGACATGAGTTAAACAAGTTTTCCTTAAGAAGGCTAGCACAAAAGCATCTACGATCGAAAAGGCAAGGCCTCCTACCTGGGAGCCTCCTAACTACTCCTGGTCGTCAGCGGCCTCCACGTAGTAGTAAGCATCGGCGATGGCATCTGGCTCCTGGGCTCCGACATCTGGTTGCATCAACCGGAAAGAAAATGAAGGGGGGGGGGAGGGGGAGCAAAGCAACCGTGAGTACTCATCCAAAGTACTCGCAAGAAAGGATCTACACTACATATGCAACATTATCAAAGGAAGGTTGTATATGTGGACTGGGCTGCAGAAATGCCAGAATAGAGAGAAGGCCTAGTCCTATCGAAGACTAGCATCTTCTGGAAACCACCATCTTGCAGCAAATAGGAGGGAGTAGAATAGCATAAAGTAAAGTAGTAGTAGTGTTATCAACCTCGGCCAGAGATCCTTTCTCGACTCCCTGCGAGAAAGAAATCCCAGAGCCGTACTATCCAATTATCATCACAATCCAATTCTAATCACCATCCAATTCTCATCACCATCCAATTCTCATCACAAGTATCCAGTTCTAGTTGCATCGATCGGGATACAACTCCGAGCGTCCGTTACCGTAGGACAGGCTATCGATAGATGTTTTCTTCCCTGCAGGGGTGCACCAACTTACTCACCACGCTTGATTAACTCCGGCCGGACACACTTTCCTAGGTCATGCCCGGCCTCGGCCAAACAATACGCCGCAACCCGACCTAGACCTAACAGAGAGGTCAGCACGTCGGACTAAACCTATGCCCCCAGGGGTCATGGGCCATCTCCCCAGAAACTCCTGCACGTTACGTACGCGGCCGGTGAGCAGACCTAGCCTCCCTTATACAAGAGAAGGCGTAACCAGTCCAACCCGGCGCGCGCCGCTAAGTCGCTGACGTCTATTAAGCTTCGGCTGATGCATACGACGCAGAATGCCCATACTATGCCCATGTGATGGTTAGTGCTATCAGGCCAGAGGCCCCTCGGATCAGATATCCAAATCGTAGTGGATTGGGAACGTGCGGTAACAAGCAGAGACTCACGAAAGATGTGACCCCGTTGCCCCGTCTCGAGGACTTGCGGCAAGGGCTAAGAATGCCCGGCCACGCCTCATAATTATCTCACGGGCACCTTCCAGGTCAACCCGACTCCTCATCACTCGCAATTATGCTCGCGCGGGCACCCCTCAGGGTCGACCCGTCTTTAGTAACATGGTTCAGTGTAAAGTCATAGTAACCATAGTAACTGTGTGTTTAAACATCAAGGGGAAAACCCGAGGAATCACCCCCGGTGAATTCCACTCAATGTAATCATCAAGGTGAACGTAAGAGGAATCACCCCCGAGTTTCACACTTGAGGGGTTCCACGACAGAGTCATATCAGAAGTGGTTAAGGTGGAATCACCCTCGATGACCATGACCGAATAGCTACACTACAGGGTTAACATCAGAAGTGCTGTAGAGGTCTCACCCTCGGCACTCGATAGTAACCCAGCAGTGTCGAGCAACTAAGGGGAAAGTGATGTGCAGTGCCGGGGCCTGGTCTTCAATCCCGTTGATCGGGTCTTCAATGATGAAGCATGGCCAACAATGACAAGGTGGGGGTCACTGATGGATCACTAACCAACCTATACTAAGCAGTTTAGGATAAGCAGGTAAGGTACAATAACAGATACAAAAGCAGGCTAAACATCAGAATAGGAGCATACAATAACAGTAGAAAAATCTAATGCAAGCATGAGAGAAAGGAATGGGCGATATCGGGATGATCAAAGGGGGGGCTTGCCTATTTGCTCAGACAAGAAGGAGGGGTCGTCGGTGACGTAGTCGATCACAGTGGCATCGGCAGCCGCCACGGGGTCTACCGAAGAGAAGGGGGGAACAATAAATACATAGTAAGCAAGTGTATAACAGGACAACAGGCATAGCTAGACGTGTTCTAACGCGGTCCTAGACGTTATAGGTGAAGGGGGAATTCAACCGGGAAGGTGTTCCCGGTTCCGGACCTATGTCAGACAGATGACCGGAGGGGGAAAGTTCCATGTTCAGCATGCTAGGGGCATGTGACAGATGAACGGACCGCATATTCGGATTCGTTGGATTTTTCTGAGGAACTTTCATATAGAAAACATTTTCATCCGAGTTAGGGTTTATTTTCTATGAATTTTCAAAGTTTTAAACATTTTCTGAAATTAAATAAATTAACATAAAGGTTTATTGTGCCAGCATGACGTCACAGCGACATCAGCAGTCAGCAGGGCGGCTGACCAAGTCAAACCTGGCCTGTGGGTCCAGCGGGACCCACATGTCAGCCCCTAATAGCCTAACAGTGTATTAAACTAACTAATCTAGGTTAATTAGCTACTGGACCCCACCTGTCATAGCCTAATTGGCTAAACTAATTAGTTTTAATTATTAAAACATTTTAATTAGAGGATTAAGCGGTGGGGCCCGCACGTCAGCGTCACAGGGATGCCTAGTCAGCAAGTTGACTGGGTCAACGGTTAGCGGGACCCAGTGGCAGTGGCTCAGCGGCGTGGTCCAGGGTTGCCACGTCAGTGCCACGTCGGACGGCGACCGGAGTCGCGCCGGCGACCATTCCCGTGGCGGAAGTCCGCCGGAGATGGCCGGAAAACGGCTACAAGGCTCGGTTCGCCGTGTTTTCGGTCACGTTCGAGAGCTGGCGTCGGTGCGCATCGCCAGGTGCCACCGGTTGGTCTCGGGGAGGCTCGACACGACGACGGCGAGCACCTTAGCGGCCGCCGGAGTTCGGCCATAGGCGGGATGAGCGGCAGAGGCCACGGGGATGGGATCTAGCGGCACGAGCGGCCGCAGTGAGGGGACCTGAGCACGTTCCCATGCTCGGGCGAGCCTGACAGTGACTACAACGTCGACGACGAGCTATGCAGCGGAGCTAGGTTCGGGCGGCGATGGCAGAGGCTGCCATGGCGCGAGGAAGAGCACGGGGAGAGAGGGATAGGGAGGAGGAGCTCACTGGGCGCCTGTAGGTGTGCTCAGTGGGCTCGGGGCAGGCACGGGGTGGCCGAATTCGACGCCGGCGTTCGTCGGAGAAGAGGAGGAAGAAGAGGTCGCCGCGCTTGCTGTGGGGGCTCCTGGCTTGGTCCGGTGGTCGAGGAAGACGTCGCGGGGCACGACGGTGCTCGGGGATTCGTCGGAGAGGGCCGGGGACAGCGGTGGCCGCGGGATCAACCGACGCACGGCGACGGTGGCGCTCGGGAGGAGTGAGCGCGTGAGGGAGAGGGAAAAGGTGGATCTGGGGGAGGAGAGGCGCAAGTGGGAGTGGGGAGCTGACGAGGCCAGGAGGCTCGGCCTTATCCCCTCGGCGCGAGCAGCGGGGTGGCGAGGTGGTCGGGCGGCGACCACGCGGGCGCGCACCTCGGTCGGGTGAACAGGGGAAGGGGACGACCGCGGGGAGGAGTGGGCTGGGCTGTGCACTATAGCAATGGGCTACAAGTGCACAGTAGTAGCTAGGCCCTTTTCTATTTCCTTTTTTTATTTACAGAGAGAGAAAGGGAATTATTTGGTCAACTATTTCACTTAGCAAAAATTTGGGAGGTGTCCCATTAAATCCCTGGTGATGTAGACATTGCCACAATTATTTTGGAGACCAGAAGAATTCATTTGGTATTTTTTTTCAAAAAAGGATAGCATTTAAAAATGCTGAATTGGTGCTGTTATAATTGCTAATGTTCATCTTTGCACCAAAGTGATGTTGTGTTCCTTAACAAATAATTGTTATGGAATTTTTGACAGATGATGAACATTTTTCCGGCAACTTTTGATCAACTTCAAACTTCACTTGAATTTGAATTGACTGGAATTTCAAATGGGATATTGGACAAAGGTGATTAAGCACTGTTTGGGTAAATGATTAGCTTAATCACAGAGGGTTACTATAGCATGACACTGGGGGTGTTACACTGGTGGCGTGTGCCGTACTCCTGGACGTGAATGCTTGTTCTGGCCCATGCCACCCTACTACTCCTACTAGTTAGTACTATATAGTACTACTAGTATCGAGGATTCGAGGTGCTGGTTACGTAGTATAGTATGGCTACAGTAAAAACACCCACACGACACGCAAAGCATGTGAAGCTAGTACAAATAGTGTACTACTATTGTTGATTGGCCCCATCTGATAACCTGTTGCAATGCACGTACAATTATGTATTCGGAAAATATATTTTTTTCCTCGTCGCACCACTCACTCACAGAAGCAACTCGAAAGCCATTCATAAATTTAGTAAGTTTATCACAGGCATATCATTTTATTACATACAATAGGTCATCAACTCACATCGACAATGAGGATACATTATAAATACTAAAGTTTTCACCACACAACAAATAACAAGCAATGAAACGAACTTCAACTCAACCATTCCTTGGAGTTGGAAACGCTTGCTTTGAACCACAAGTGATTCTCTGGGACGGGCCATCCATTGTCGATGTGGAGATCAATGCAGAACTGATCATCCAGGCTGAAGCGGCCTACTATATCAGTGCCAGGGTAGGGAACCACCCAAATGTCCGAGGTATAGACACAGTTGCTTCTCATAAATGGTAGTAACGTTGTGTGAACAGCAGTATGATCGCCTTTCACCATCATTGGATAGTTTTGTCCAAGGAAGTGCAAGTTTCCTCCAAGACTATCAATTCTGTACCAGGGAGAAGGAGTTGGCGCTAGCACACTAGTATCCATCCCGAATACCATGCAACGGGTGTTGGAATAGGTCCGGAGAGTGCGACCATGGGAGACTATACCTGCTTCCTTAGCAGTAACATCATAAGTGGGTTGTATACACACGAGAAGAGGTGATCCATCGGAATTAGTTGCCAGGCGCCAAATAGTATATGGGTGCTGCTTGTCCTCATGCTCGTGATCATCACCATCATCATCTCCCCCTTGGTTATGAAAATCTTCAAGTATAGGTGGTGGAATGTTCACAGGACCTTGGAAACACAAGAAGAAGGTTAATTAGTAAGGCTGGCCATAGTGGGGGTAACATAAGTAGTATCATGCACTTGGGACTCGCAAACATGCTTATGTGGCAGGCAATTAAGGAAGAGAGAGATGGTTATAGTAACATAGGTAGATACCATAACATAATAAAAGTGATGCTACTATGTGTCATGCATGGCAATAAATGAGACCACCTATGATACTAATCTAAGATACTATGCACTATAGAGGTAGTAACATAAACTAGTAACATATGCATGTTACTAGTCTAAGTTACTCCCCACTATGACCAGCCTTGCTAACCCGCATGCATGTGGATGAAACAATTATAATTACGGTGGAAGACAAACGTACTGAAACAACGAGGATGCCATGCAAAAACAGTGCCACGAGTGGTGGCAGCAAACACAAGGCCCTTGTATTGAATTGCATCACAATACTCATCCGTGTACAGAAACTGATTTTTGAGCAATATCCATCCAGTCAAACCACTGACGACGGCAACAAGCTTGTCGAAGATAGCAACAACTTCATAGTTATTGTAATTCCAAGAGCGGTTGGGGACTCGAGAAATTGCTATCTTCCGTAGAAGACAGTCACCATGATTTTATTTGAACGTGCGTACAATACCGGTGTGGCTCAACCTCTGGGCAGTCTGCTGAGATTTTTGGAAGTGGAACCCGGTCACGAGTGTACACATTCAAAAGTTCCCACTCGCAGTTGGACCCAATGTAAACAACCCAATCTCCATTTGCGCCTGCCCAAGCCTTGCCCTCAAGCGATGGCATCTTACATCATACGTATCATTATCAAGTGGCATCAACTTGCACAGGGCGAGGCGCCAGTCATTAGGGTCACGGCAAAGAAGATAGGGGAGATCAAACCGCTTCTTGACTCTTGGGTTCCTTATGATGTTATTAGTTGAGTCGAGAGTGGGCTTGAACGAACCTGCCATGCTAGCCGAGGTGATGACATCGCACCGATCAATGAGTTCCTCTACCACGTCATCTTTCATATCGGGGCAAGAATAACGGGGTCGTTTCCATCATGTTCCCTCGATGGAGAAGACGATCGAACAATGGCAGAAGAAAGGGTGAAGGGCTGAAGGAAAATGGAGGCGGGAGAGGAAGAGCGTGCGACAGCAGTTCCAAATCGAGTGGGAAAGGCGAAGAGTCGATGGACGGTTGTCAGTTTGCCACGGTTCATGAAGGGGCGCACCGGCCTACACATCGGTTCGGAAATACTCCTACTACTCACCATCGTCTCACTGATATGTGGAACGGGACCACATGTCAACGAGACATGGTGTGTAATTTCTCGTGCAAAATGCGATCTGGCCGCGTTGGCCCGAGGTGCCGCATTAGTTATCGGCCTTTATTTTTTTAATGGCACACCGTTCAGTTTTGAAGCACGACTAACTGGTACTGTACGCAGAGAAAATATAAACTACTCTACCACTACTCCACCTCCAGTACTAGTAGTATAAAGAAGATATATAGGCTGGACCTTCAGCGCTTTCTTGCCAAGGGTTGCCCACTTGCTTCTCACACTACCACCCTCTCTCCAGATCTAAAAAAGACGGCTCCTCTCTCCCTCCTCACCGGTGGTCACAGATCCGCTGGGGAAGAAAAGGACGTGCAGCGTTGACGCACTCGTCGTCGGCGAGCCAGGTCACGCAATGATGACAAGGCCGTCCTCTAAGACCTAGCGCCCACGCGGGATCGCTGCCGTAGTGTGTGCGGAGGACGACAACCACGAGCGAAGCCACTTCCCGCCGACCCTCAGGTATGCTACCTCTTTTCGAACCATACCCTTGTTCTATTGCCCCATCTGGCACGTCATTGAATGTGGATCTTTTTCCACTCCACCATCTTCCCAATTTGCTATCCTCTGCTCTGCTGGCCACGCAGACGAAAACCATAATTTGCACTATTAAAGGAAACCCTACTTCATGCAAACTAATGCATGTCTGGGTTGAATAAGGAAAGGAAGGGAGACTGTATTGTCCAAGAGAGTAGGCATCGAACCCGCATCTAGGTTGAAAACGGGAAAATCAGTAGCTAAGGAACGAGTCTAGTGTCTCTTGGTTTAAGAAGGGTAGAAAGGCATGACAACGCAATAGAGAATGACCAGGTCGATCGGTTTGTTGTCCTCACATAGGAAAAAGGTGGCTAAAGAGAACAAAAATGGGACGTAATCCACATATGTTTCCTGGATATTTGTTGCTCTGGGCAACCATACATCCCTCACCACTCTGCATCCGTGGAGGTACATCGTACTGGTGCGCCCACTGTCCGAATGGGCCTCCCATGCTCTTATTGCCACTTTTTTTTGCTGTCAGTATAACGCCAGTAGTCAAGTTAAGAAATTTTATAACCTTCAGATTTTTGCACTGTTAATGCTTATAGATTACATACCTCACTTTCATGAGATAAGTTAATTTTTTGTACAGTGTCACCAAAATGCCAAGGCGCTGATGTCATTTTATTTTGGTTAAACTGCACAGACAATTATGAAGACAAGAGGAAAGGTCAAGAGTGGGCACCTCCTCCTCCGGCTGTTCTCTTGATTATCAAGAGGAAAGATCAAGTTTTTATGTTTGATCGATTATCAAGATTGGGATAGCAATTTTTAAGGTCCCCCCGAGTTCGAAATGATATTTACCTTGGAGGTACATGGTTTGCAATTTTTTTATACTGTCATTAGTTAATAATGCTAGTTACCTTCAGACTTTTGTATTTGGTTTAATGCTCATGCACAACTAGTATACTAATGCTGAAACTTGTTACCTTTACATTTTGTATTGCTAATTCTTATAGAAACCTTCCAGTGCTAGAGTTTATTGAAATCTGTTCAGTAAAACCATTGTACTGTACCCTGTAATAAACTAACTACTCTACTGTTGCACTAGCCACTGGATTAGTGTATATTTGTAGTATTCGAATGGTGTTGCATTAGCGTATGGACATAAATAAAGTGTGGCAAGCTTTCCCAGATATGTGCTCAAGAAAACTACTACCTGTTTTTCTAAATACTAGACGTTTGGGTACTTCAAATTGAACCGCGAAGCCGTCTTATATTAAGGAACAGAGGGTGTAGAGTTCACTCAAATTATCCCGGTAAAGCTAGTCACACCTTTGTTAAAATTAATGTTCATTATGTTATCGGAGGAGGTCTGTATGTTTGTCTCTAATGCCTGTCTACTACATACCCGACATCATGATGTAATGTTAAGTCATTTCCTTTTGTACAGTGTAACTAAATTGTCAAGGCGGTGATGGCATTTTATTTTAGTAGAACTGCACAAAATTTGCTTAAAAGAAGAGGAAAGGTCAGGAATGGCTCAGTTTTTCAGAAAAAAACTATGTATGCCTTCCTGACATCAGCCGTTGTTGCTTTATTTATTCCTTCAAACAGGTGGTTAGAAACAGTCTTGCTACCTTTTCCCATTAAGAAATTGGAATGCTTATATTTGTGAGTCTATGCTTCAACTAGTGCCACTTTTATAGTAATCACACTTTCAATATCTATGCAAACAGGGATGCTCGATTTTAGTGGAGCTGCACAAAAAGTCCAACTGGTTCAACATTAGGAGCATGTTTTTTTCCAAACCTTTATATCCAATTGGTGGCACTATGAGCTGTTCATTACGAAGGTACATGGTTTGCTACTATCTTGCTACTCTTTTTGTACTGTCATTAGATAGTAATACTAGTGGTTTGCATGTGAATTTATTGGCAGGGTGGACCTACATTGGAGGTGCAGGACAGGATTCAATGATTGGATGCTCAATTTCGGTTGTATCGATTTCACCTCTTCCATCACTGCGAACATGGTGTGGTATATGTTTACTAGCTGCTTGATATTTGTGCAGACAGAGATGTCTGCCCGTTGCTATTTGGCAAACAAACAAAGTGTCCGCAATTTTGGTTGAACTGCACAAGAGAATAGTATAGTCACTGCATGCAGTGCCATTTGAAAATAGACACAAAGATTGGATAGTCACTTCATGGACTGCAGAAAAGTAGTACTGTACTATTTACTGGCCAACAGTTGGTGCTTCATTGCTTTGGTCTGATTATACAACGGGCATCATTTTCCCTAAGTTAAAGTTTGTATTCCGAAAATAGTCTCGCGGTGTGATCGAGAGAAGACCAAATCATATTGCAGTGGATGTTCCTCCATCATGTGTGGTTCATTCTCATGGTTCCAGCTGTTGGTGAAACCACTTACGTTTGCAAGAGGAATTGTAGACTTCACAAACAAATTTGTCTTTCAGTCTGTACTGAATGTTGGCCAAGAGAAGCATCCATGTTAGTAGGAAGAACAGATGTTTTTTCTAGATCTTTGCTTTTGGAGCTACATATTTGTATATGATCTGTGAATCATTGAGATGCATTAACATGTTGATCTTATGTATGGGAATCGTACTAGTTAGTTTTAGTTGCGACACAAGATCCGAAGTGGCTGATCTTTGCTTTTGGAGCTACATATTTGTATATGATCTATGAATCAATGAGAGTCATTAACAGTTACTTATTTCTGTTCGCTCAGTGTTTACAAGTTACTGATCGATCACTAGCTAGCCTACAAATGTGCACCTGGCAGTTTTATTTGCGACGCAAGATGCGAAGTGGCAGTTTTTGAATAAAAATGCCTACCTCTGAAGAAACTGACAAGCTACACTATCGATCCTACACGGATAAAAATGCCTACCTCTGAAGAAACTAACAAGCTACACTATCGATCCTACATGGATAAATAGTGTATCACGCACGTACTACCTCCTTTCCGGTTTGCAGGGCTCAATTCAAGAAATGACCTACTCGATCCTACACGAATAAACAGCGGATCAGGCACGTACTAGTACCTCCTTTCCGGTTTGTAGGGCTTAATTCAAACCTGTCACCAACCAAGGTACTCCCTCCGTCCGGGTTTATTAGTCCCGTGAGCAAAGCACCAAGACCAAGGCATGGCAATAATTAACGACATGCAGAAGTTTAAGCCTAATTAATTCCAGCAATTTAAGTGGCTGCATGCGTGCCCTCGGCTGTGACTCGTTGCATGCTGCTTCGTGTACTGCCTGCGAGCGATTCTGAGTGCCTGCATGCAGCCAGCCGTAATTAAGGCAGCTAACTGATGCGAGAAAAGATATGCTTTAATTGTTGCGGGCTTTTTAAATCCGTGAATCATTATTGACAAGGAGGGAGATGATTCGAGTGCACTTGTTTGACCGCCATGCCGGCGCGCGACCCAGACGGGACAGGACGACACAGTCATAATTTCAGTTTCCCTAGTTTTCCACGGCAAGCTAGCGCACTAAGCCATTATGCATTGAATTCCGATGACCGTCGCGCTACCTTCCCCCATAAGTACTGTTTCCCGGCATTCTCCAGTGCCACCGTGACCAACCCGCCATATCCTCATAAGCCCCCACCAGCCCGACGTCGCTCGCCACGTCCGCCATGCCCCCTCCCGTCCGCGGTAGGCGATGCCGGACGCGGTCACCACCGGAACTAGTGTTTGGTTTTTCACCGGAAGGCAGACGGAGGGAGGAGGCATTCTATCTGTCTTTAGATGGAAATGCGCAGATCGAGGAGTTGTTCGAGCTAGACCGCATGGCGGAGGAGCAGGAGTTGTTGTAGCGCGACCGGCTATCGGAGGAGCAGCGTAAGACCGATTTGCGCCACCAGCGGGACATGGAGCAGCAGCGCACCGATGCTCTGAGTCGCGAGCAGAGCGCCCGCAACTGGGAAAACTACGTGGAGGCCGGCGCCCGGCAAATAGCCCTGGAGGCTGTCGGGCACGCACACGTTTGCGACGCCGATTTTTACTACTAGCTCCTCAAGTGGGTTTCCCGCTTGGAAGCCGAAGCTTCGGTGGACCACGCCGGCATGGAAAGGGCCAATGCGCGCGAGCAACGCGCCCTATCGCACCTCTGGCAAGTCCGAGGCGAGGCACGGGACGCCGGTGTCGGTGTTTAACGTGTACCGCCAGCATCATCTAGTTAGCTAAGAGTAAGTTAGTACTTGTCTAGTGGGAGTAGATAGTTAACTTGGCTATGATGGTTGTCAACGTGGAAGTTTAGTACTCTATATGTGGATCAGACCTGATACTTTGCTCTGAATGTTGAACTTTCCGTTTGAATGTATGGAATGGGATGTTATTTTTTTAAATGGGTTGTATTTGTCCTCCATGGGTTTAGAGGTTGACTTGTGGGCCTAGCAAGTTGACGCGTACACAATCAGGAGATGATTGTACGTGGAGAGGATGACAGCAGGGACCCGCCAAGGTCATGGCAGTACGCAAGCAAGTGCCTCCTTATTTCAAGCCAATAAAAAAATGGCTCCTCCTAGTGGATTTCTGACATCTGGGTCCCATGCCATTGTCAACGTAGTCAATAAACGAGAGAATTGCACAACGAGCGGCTGACACCAGGGACCCAGCAGCTCGCCCAGTTATTTTTGTTTTGGGTTAATTTGATAAATGCCTCCGAGAAATGCCACTGCAATTTCCAAACTTTGAAAAATGCCATTTCATGCCATTTCTAGTGGCATTTTTTGAAGTCTGGAGTGGCGTTTTTCAAAGTTTGCAAACTGCAGTGGCGTTTTTCAAAGTTTGCAAAAATTGCAGTGGCATTTTTCAAAGTTTGGAAATTGCAGTGGCATTTTTATGAATCGCCATAATTGGAGTGGCATTTATCTAATATGTTTTTGAGACGGAAGCAGGGTGTCAACTGGGCTGTGCGGGACACTCTGGCCTGTCTAGACAACCTTTTCTTTTATGTTTACCACAGACCAGCCCAGTAGTTTTTTTTCTTTTTGAAAATGGCTAGCCCAGTTTTTTTGTGATTTGTCAAGTAAGTCACTTTATCAGGCCTGTTGGGCTAGACGAGGAGAGCTTCATTCGGCTGGCCGAGAAAATGGCCTATCAGTAATGAGAAATGGGCTGTACATTTTTAAAACACATCAAACCGGCAATTAGTTTCAAATATCTTTTTTTCATTTCGAGATTTTAAATTGCATTGATTTTTATGCGTGGACAATTTATTGGATTTTATATTGATATACATTTATTTTTAAAATCAGTCTGAATGTGACTCGAAATTTCGGGATTAAAAACAGTTCAGACCGCACCGACATATGCAAAATTTCGTATAATTTTTTAACCGTGGCCACAATATGGGCTGTAATGCTAACAAAAAGAATATGGGCTCCAAAAAACCCGTAAGAATTAGCAAATGGGCTGTAAACTATTTGAAATAATGGCAGATGGGCTGTATGCTGTTTTCCACAGATTTGAGGCTTTCCACAGATGGCTTGTATACTGTTGGATGTCCATCCAACGGCCGTCGTGCTTCTTCAATCTCTGCTCTTCCTGCTCCAGCCGCTCAAACAAGCGCCGGCGGGACTGCCTGCTCCCTCCTCCCCGCGGCCGGCTGTGCTGCCGCGCAGGCCTCACCGCCCCACCGTACTCCCATCGCTGGCCTAGCTATCCCTCTACTCACCCTCAGTCCCACACATGCTGTTATTCTCCGGCGACGGCAGACGAACCAGTAAACCCTCGTACTCCTCCGCGTGGGAAATAACTGCCGAGTATTCCCTGGCTCCGTGTCGTTCCCTTCCTAGGCCTCGCCGTCGTCCACTGCCCTGGTGCTCTCGGCGCAGCCTGGTCAACGTGGTCAATGAACGACATCCATCGGAAGTGGACTGTACGTGGAGAGGCTGACAGCTGGGTCCACGGCCGCACGCAAGGAAATGCCTCCTTATTACGCGCAAAATAATGATTCCTCCACCTGACATCTGGGACCCACCGAAAGGGCCTCTGTATTTCATGAAAAAACGTTATTGCCGCTGACAGCTCGGACCCACCAGCTATATCTTCGCACGCAAGGAAGTGCCTCCTTATTACGCCCAAAAAAAGAATACTCCCCCTGCTAGCTGGGACCCAGTATAGTGGGCCATCTAAGTTGACGGGGACGAAGGGCCTTGTCAACTTAGTCAATATGCACAATTCTAGCTCGATTGACCGTACGATGTCCATTCAACGGCCTAGTGCTTCTTCAACCTCTGGTCTTCTTGCTCCAGCCGCCCAAAGCAGCGCCAGTCGTGCCGCCTGCTCCAGCCTCCCGTGGCCGGCTGTGCTGCCGCGGAGGCCTCACCGCCCCCATACTACTCCCACCGCTGGCTAGGCCATCCCTCCACTCCACTCACCCACACCCCCTGTTATTCTGCGGTGACGGCAGCGCAGCCGAACCAGTGAACCCTCGTACTCCTCTCCGCGTGGGCATCCAATGCCGCGTCTTGCCCAGCTTCGCGTCGTCCCCTTCCTAGGCCTCGCCGTCGTCCACCGCCATGGTGCTCTCGGCGTGGCGTGGTCAATGTGGTCAACGACCAAATTCCATCGGAAGAATAATGTACATGGAGAGGCTGGCAGCTGGGTCCACTGCAGCCGCAAGGAAGTGCCTCCTTATTATGCGGAAAAATAATTATTCCTCCACCTGATAGCAGGGACCCACCGGACGGGCCACCAGTATTTCGTGAACAAAAGTTTGCCCCTGACTGCTGGGACCCACCCGACGGGCCACCGTATTTCGCGAAAAAACGTTCCCCCTCCTGTCAGCTCGGACCCACCGGAAGATCCTCCTTAATTATTACGCACAAAAAAATGAATACCCCCTAGCTAGCTGGGACCCACCTTGGTGGGAGGCTGACTTGTGGGCCTACTAAGTTGACGGGGACCGAGGGCTTTGTCAACTTAGTCAGTATAAACGATTATAGCTCCAGTGACCGTACGATGTCCATCCAACGGCCGTAGTGCTTCTTCAACCTCTGGTCTTCTTGCTGCAGCCGCCCAAAGCAGCGCCGGTCGTGCCGCATGCTCCTGCCTCCCGTGGCCGGATGTGCTGCTGCGGAGGCCTGACCGCCCCCAACTATTCCCACCGCTGGCCAGGCCTTGCGGCGACGGCAGCCTCACACCGCAGCCGAACCAGTGAACCCTCGTACTCCTCGGGCTTCCACTGCCGCGTCTTCCCCGGCTCCCCGTCGTCCCCTTCCTAGGCCTCGCCGTCCCCTTCCTAGGCCTCGCTGTGATCCACCGCCCCAGTGCTCTCGGCGCGGCGTGGTCAACGTGGTCAAGGAATGATTTCCATCGGACGTGGACTGTATGTGGAGAGGCTAACAGCTGGGTCCACTATCACAGCAAGGAAGTGCCTTCTTATGACACGAAAAATAATTATTCCTCCACCTGACAGCGGGGACCCACCGGACGGGCCATCGTATTTCGTGAAAAAAAACATTTCCCCCCTGACTGTTGGGACCCACCAGCTACACCTTTGCACACAAGGAAGTGCGTCCGGGCAAAAAAAACAATTCGCCCCTCTGACTGCTGGGACCCACCAGGTAGATTTTCACACGCAAGGAAATGCCTGACAGTCAGGACCCACCTGGTCGAAGCATATGTAGCGTTGTCATTCTGGTCGCGAACGTGTACGTACATACTAGTCGTTGTAGAGGCGCGCACGTGTCGTAGTTGAGGCACGCACGTAGCATGTACACGTACGTACAGCGGCCAGGGTGCAAGAAAGAAAATACGGCCACATATGTGTACATATGGGCGCGGTCTCGAATGCCTAGTCGCACATACGTACGGCGAGGGCTCGTGTTCATGGGGAGGCAATGGAATGTGTCGTGTTCATGGGGAGGCAACGGAATGCGTCGTGTTCATCGGGAGGCAACGAAATGCGTCGTGTTCATGGGGATGCAACGGAATGCGTCGTGTTCATCGGGAGGCAACGGAACGCGTGGGAGCCAACCGGCTGGGTCAGAATAGAATGCGTGGCCGTGTTCATCAGGAGGGCTTGGACGGAACAGGCGATGAAAACAAGGCTTGGCGTACCGCACAACGAAGGAAACGGCCTTGTGTTCGACCGGCCACATTCGAAACGGGATCCTGTTCATCGGGAGGGGTCTGGTGTACCGCAAAACGGAGGAAACAGACGTCCTACGGTCGAAACGGGGTCCTGTTGATCGGGAGGGGCCTTGCGTACCGCAAAACGGAGGAAACGGACCTCCTACAATCGAAACGGGGGTCCTGTTGATTGGGAGGGGTGTGGCGTACCACAAAACGGACGAAACGAACTTGTGTTGGAGCGCTACGGTCTAAACGGGGGGGGGGGGGGGGGGGGGAGGGGTGTGGCGTACCGCAAAACGGGACTCCACGGGATACTGTTCATCTCCACCGTCGACCTCCTCCAGCCTCCATGGGCTACCGTCGAGCTCCTCCAGCCTCCACGGGCTCCTGTTCATCCAGCCTCCAGCGTGTGCTACTCCACCGGCTACTGTTCAACCACCCCTCCACGGGCACCCCTCCACCGTCTACTGTTCATCCAGCCGTCCACACCACGGGGTCCTGTTCAACCACCCCTCCACGGCCACCCCTCCACCGTCTACTGTTCATCCAGCCCTCCACACCACGGGTTCCTGTTCATCCAGAGGCAACGCCACCGCTCACTGTTCATCCAAACCCCCCCCCCCCCGCAACGCTCACTGTTCATCCCAGAGGCAGCATCGATCTGCTTCAGTTAGCAGCAGTAGAGAAGGAATCGCTCCATCGACTTCAGTTAACATCCATCAATCGATCGCTCGGGTTCAGTAACGCGTAGCCTACAGTGCAATCGCTCAACGCCTTGCTCGGGTTCAGTTAGAGCCAATGCCACGCACACACGCGCGTACCTGTATGAGAGAAACGCGCATCGCTCTCCCACCGTAACCGACAACTCCCCGAAATTTTCCTCCCCCTCGCTTCTACCACGGTTTTTTCCGTCATGGACGGCCCAAAGAATGTCATGCAGCTGCTTCTCCAGCCCACCCAGGACGAAAAGCCAATTTTCTGTCATGATTTTTTGTCATAGAAGTAGGAGCCCACCACATCTATGATGATACCGGGTTTTATCACAATTATCGTCATAGAAGTGTCATATGTATGACATAATTTTTTTTCGTTTAGCCCAAAATGTCACAGATGTGTCTTTTTTTTGGTAGTGTCCACAACAACATAAGTATCCATTGCGCTCCCACCAAACCGCCCCATATCAACGCAAAAGCACCAAGCCCTGCTACCGGCGATGACGTTCACCGACGAGTACAAGGGCAACAACGCCATGGAGGCGCACGGCAACACCAAGTTGCATGTCATCCACACCAACGACAAGAGGCAGATGGTGATCACCCTCGCGCAGTACGAGCGCCACCTCAGCCTCCAGTGCCACAAGATCGTCGGCATTGATCTCGAGTATGACAAAGACCCTGAAGTGACGCAGAAACCCGCCCTCTGCTAGCTCTCCATCGGCGAGAATCACCCGGTGCTGCTCTTCCAAATGAGCGACACTGAAAGGTGCACCGTCTTCGACAACTTCCTCGCCGACCCCAGGTACATCTTTGCAGGCTTCTCCATCGACGGTGACAAAACCAGGCTGGACAAACTGGAGGTCGCCAACTTTGTCGACATCCAGAAGGAGTGGAGGGTGCCCGAGGCAACCAAGCCGTTTGACTCCCTCAGAGACGTCTCCGGCATGCTCATCGACGACTATTACAACAACATGATGAAGAAGATCACCGATGACGAGCACCAGCGCTGGGCCACCCTGCCTCTGTCCAGGAGGCAGATCGAGTACGTGGCAAAGGACGCCTATGCAGCGTACGAGATATGGAACCGCATCACCCTCACCCAGGACGGCCTTCGCCGTGCAAAGCTGGATAAGGAGGAGCCCCCAAGAAGCGCGCCAGGAGCAGCTGGGGATGGGGAGAGCCTGACTGGTGAAGAAGAAGATGGTGCCAGCCAAGAGCCAACAATGCCACCGTTCTTTTATAATTATCATCAAATTTTCTTTATGTTGTTTGCTTATGTATCGTTAGTTTGCTTGTGTGCTGAACCTAGTTTGCTTGCCATGCAGAATCGCTTTGTAATGATGAACTTTGATTAAGTTAGTTTGCTTTCTGCTCAACTTAGTTTGCTGGTGTTGAAATTGTCGTACAGAATACCTCTGATAATTTGTTTTCTGTTGTCTGCTAATGTATCATTAGATTCGAGTAGTGCAGAAAACGTAAAATGAGTTGCAGTGTGCAAACAGGACACATGCAGTGCAAGTTGTGTACAAATGCAGTACAGAATTTGTCGAATGAAGTCTTAACATACCCAACAAAGCACGCAAACATGTAAATAATCAATGAAGTACAGAAATATATGAACGTGCAGTACAGAACCATAATCAACACATTACGCGTATGATTTACTAAGCAGTGCACTCCCATACATTGGAAAAACAGATTACATAATAGCAAAAACACGGAAACAAAAAATGGCAACTGTACATGCAGTACGGAATGCGTACACATGCAGTACAGAACCCTGATCAATGCAGTGCACACCCCGACATTGAAAAAAACACCTAAGATAGAAAAATAAAAAGAAAAAAAATGACCACCCAGATGCTACCGGCCCCAGCCAGTCTCGTAATAGGTCTGCGCCCACAGAAGGCGAGTCGTTCTGAGTCACAGTGCATGGGGCCGGCCACACATGGGCCCACAGGTCAGAGAGCATACAACTGCGAGCATCGTGTTTAAGCGCCCAAATAAGTAACAAGAGGAGTTCGACACAGAGGCCTCGCCAGCGCTTATAAACATGTTGGGCGCGCCTTCCATGGACGAGGTGGGACTAAACATTAGACCGCACACAGCGCACCGGGAACCAGCCGTGCTCACAGGCCGACTTGGGCCCAATTGCGTCTTCACTACCCGAACACAGGGCCAAAAAAAGAGTGGCCACTGAAAATTAAAAAAAATCCTACATACCATACACAAACACAGGCCCAACCACGCGTTCGCAGTTCGTCATGATATGACAATGCAGTTCGCTATTTTCAAGTAAGCAGTCCTGTTGCTTCTTAAATGCATTCGTGTTCACTGAATCAGACCCAATCCAGCACCTAACACCAACCACACCATTTATTACTTCCATTGCTCAATTGGTTGCATAAAAACCTATTCATTCATGCTACAGACTAACACAACTCCTCCACCCGTTCCTCATTTTCCTCAAATCGTAGATCTAGGGTTCATCCCATTCACAACTCTTCTCTGGAATTCCACTGAACACGCCATGGACTGTAAGTGCGGGTGCTTGGCAAGGATGGCGCCGGTAGCGGACACATGCGTCTATGCATAAGGTCTAGAGCTCACCAACACCGAGTGGCACAGCATGCTCGGCTGCCTGATGATAACCAACAGGGGATTTCGTGCGCCATTTCTTCATCGCCTCACAACCACAGATCTCAGGAAAGTTGGGTATGTTTTTCCCCTCACAATTTTGGACATAATCTAGCCTGCAAATACACATCTGAATGTATAGTTCAATCAATTTGTTCAGTAATGTCAACAAAAATACAAAACAGAATTTGTATTGTTGTTTAGATCTGTTAGCTATTAAGACAAGATGCTAAACATTAGACCGCACACAGCGCACCGGGAACCAGCCGTGCTCATAGGCCGACTTGGGCCCAATTGCGTCTTCACTACCCGAACACAGGGCCAAAAAAAGAGTGGCCACTGGAAATTAAAAAAATCCTACATACCATACACAAACACAGGCCCAACCACGCGTTCGCAGTTCGTCGTGATATGACAATGCAGTTCGCTATTTTCAAGTAAGCAGTCCTGTTGCTTCTTAAATGCATTCGTGTTCACTGAATCAGACCCAATCCAGCACCTAACACCAACCACACCATTTATTACTTCCATTGCTCAATTGGTTGCATAAAAACCTATTCATTCGTGCTACAGACTAACACAACTCCTCCACCCGTTCCTCATTTTCCTCAAATCGTAGATCTAGGGTTCATCCCATTCACAGATCTTCTCTGGAATTCCACTGAACACGCCATCGACTGTAAGTGCGGGTGCTTGGCAAGGATGGCACCGGTAGCGGACACATGCGTCTATGCAGAAGGTCTACAGCTCACCAACACCGAGTGGCACAACATGCTCGGCTGCCTGATGATAACCAACAAGGGATTTCTTGCGCCATTTCTTCATCGCCTCACAACCACAGATCTCAGGAAAGTTGGGTATGTTTTTCCCCTCACAATTTTGGACATAATCTAGCCTGCAAATACACATCTGAATGTATAGTTCAATCAATTTGTTCAGTAATGTCAACAAAAATACAAAACAGAATTTGTATTGTTGTTTAGATCTGTTAGCTATAAAGACTAGATGCTAAACATTAGACCGCACACAGCGCACCGGGAACCAGCCGTGCTCACCGGCCGACTTGGGCCCAATTGCGTCTTCACTACCCGAACACAGGGCCAAAAAAAAGAGTGGCCACTGAAAATTAAAAATAATCCTACATACCATACACAAACACAGGCCCAACCACGCGTTCGCAGTTCGTCGTGATATGACAATGCAGTTCGCTATTTTCAAGTAAGCAGTCCTGTTGCTTCTTAAATGCATTCGTGTTCACTGAATCAGACCCAATCCAGCACCAAACACCAACCACACCATTTATTACTTCCATTGCTCAATTGGTTGCATAAAAACCTATTCATTCGTGCTACATCCTAACACAACTCCTCCCCCCGTTCCTCATTTTCCTCAAATCGTAGATCTAGGGTTCATCCCATTCACAGCTCTTCTCTGGAATTCCACTGAACACGCCATGGACTGTAAGTGCGGGTGCTTGGCAAGGATGGCGCCGGTAGCGGACACATGCGTCTATGCAGAAGGTCTAGAGCTCACCAACACCGAGTGGCACAGCATGCTCAGCTGCCTGATGATAACCAACAGGGGATTTCGTGCGCCATTTCTTCATCGCCTCACAACCACAGATCTCCAGGAAAGTTGGGTATGTTTTTCCCCTCACAATTTTGTACATAATCTAGCCTGCAAATACACATCTGAATGTATAGTTCAATCAATTTGTTCAGTAATGTCAACAAAAATACAAAACAGAATTTGGATTGTTGTTTAGATCTATTAGCTATTAAGACTAGATGCTTCCACCTATCTTTCTTCAGTACCACACCATGTATTGACACTAGCTAGATCAGAACCCCAACGCATGAACAAAAAAAAGGGTTAGTAGATAAGCATTGCAGTTATCTTAACATGCTGGAGAAGTACACTGTTACTAACATTGCAGTGCACCCATGTTGCAGTATAATATATATCCCAGCAAAACTAGGAGTCAATTGCGTATATAAGTTTGTTCATATATTGCAACTACTTTAGAAAATAGCAGTCATATATATGTAACTATTTAAGTAAACATAAACAGATCATACTAAGTATAAAACAAAAACATTTGCTGTTTACTTATAAAATTCTTTTTCCACTCATTCCAATATGCAGAAATTGCCATCCACAATAAAATTTCATGCTCCGAGTTCAGGGAAGCTTACTTTGGAGACAGAACACAAGAATGGCCATGGAGACATGCAAGCTGACTACCACATCGACTCTGAAGACTGCATCAACATAACTACTGGTTGGAAAGATTTTGTCTTCCAGAATGGCTTTGAGGACGAAGAAGTGGCCATGGTGTTTTTCTACAAAGAAGAAGACTCCATCAAGTTTACAATATTTGCACTCTAGGTTGTCTAATATGAAGCAACCAATGTTTCTAATGCTTTCGTTATGATGTATGCTTTTAAAATTATGTCCATCAGACAATTTGAACGATGCGTATTTAATGTATGCAACCTCAACTGCCTCATTTTATCATCCTTTTTAGACAAAGTTGTTGTTGGCTGCAATGCAGTTCTCTCAAGCACGTAGTGTGGTACTAATAATAATAAAAAATCAGCCCTCTGAACATTAACAATGAAATGCAAAATGGTCGAAACTTTGCAGTTAACATATCATGTTCAAGAACAATTCCCATAGTATGCAGTTCAAAAAATTTCTTATAATAACTATTCAGCTAACAAAAGCGTATAATGGACCATCCACTCTAATAGCAGAATTGAAAATTAACAAACACTGCTAATGCAGTACGGAAATGCATACTATGCAGTCATCTAGAACACATAATGCACTTTAAGAAAAGGAGAAATCTCATAAGCAGCAATAACCACTATAATGCAGCTACAACGAAGTACACTACCAAAGAAAATGTAGTGCACTACAACGTATGCCACGACTACAAAAAATAAAATTAAAGCAGTAAAATTACAGACATGTGATAGACTAAGAGAGGTGACAATTTCATTCGCAACTCCATAACACGCCTAAAAATAGTACAGCCACTAAACTATAGAAAAATACCACCGAAAAATTTAAGCGGAAGACGCGGCAACGGGACAAACAACACCAGCTTTCATTTCAAGAATGCGATTCAAAAAATGACAATCATACCCGAAATACAATGACTTCAAACCTATAGCAACAGTAATTACAATATTCAAACACGCATGGACGAGCAAAATCAAAAAAATCGATAAGAACAGAGGAGCAGACGAAGCTCACCCGCCGCAACAATCAAAATAACAAAGAATTGAAAACTAACTCCTAAAAATTAACAAATTATAGAGTGAACGGAAAGATTAAAACGAACGCAACCAAAGAATTCCTACTAAAAAATAATATCCGACCACAAAAAAAACGCATCTGACGCGAACACAAACAAAATAGAGAAAAGCTCGTCCGCCAAATCTCTCGATTTGCAAGCACTTTACTAGATTTTCCTATAAAATACAAAGAATAAAGCTAAAATGACATGCAAACACAAACTGAATCATCCCGTAACACCCGATTCCACACAGAAAACGCAGGCGGAACACCAGAAAATGAAGCAGTTCTCCCGTAAAAGCACTGCAGTGCCCGGCATCAAGAAGATGCAGTGCGCTTGCGTTCAGCGTGCAGTGCGGAAGTGGTGTGCAGAATAGTTATTCTGCTAATATTAGCAGAATAGACCATCTATGTGTGTGTGTGTGTGTGTCTATATATATATATATATATATATATATATATATATATATCAAGATCTTTCAAACACGAGGAGCTTGCCAAAGGATAAAAGGAAAAAGGGAAACGTGAAGATCACCTTGACTCAAGCATAAAGTAAAAACATAAAGTAAAAGATAGGCCCTTCGCAGAGGGAAGCAGAGGTTGTCATGTGCTTTTAGGGTTGGATGCACAAAATCTTAAGGCGAAAGAACGTCACTTTATATTGCCACTTGTATATGGACCTTTATTATGCAGTCTGTTGCTTTTATTGATTCCATAACAAGATTGTATAAAGCTTATTTTCTCTGCACTAATAAATCATACATATTTAGAGAGCCATTTTTATTGCTTCCAACATGACAACTTACTTGAAGGATCTTACTCAATCCATAGGTAGGTATGGTGGACTCTCATGGCAAAAACTGGGTATAAGAATATTTGGAAGCACAAGTAGTATCTCTACTTGGTGCAAGGAATTTGGCTAGCATGAGGGGGAAAGGCAAGCTCGACATGTTGGGAAGATCAATGACAACATACTTTAACCGAGATGTGAGAAAACATAAACCATTACGTTGTCTTCCTTGTCCAATATCAACTCTTTTAGCATGTCATACTTAATGAGTGCTCACAATCATAAAAGATGTCCAAGATAGTATATTTGCATATGAAAACCTCTCTTTCCTTATTACTTCCTATTAATTGCAATGATGACCAAAACTACGTTTGTCAACTCTCAACAACTTTTATGCCTCATACTTTCTATGTGTGAAGTTGTTACTATCATAAGATCAATATGAACTCTTTTATTCTATTTATTCTTTCTACTTCCTCAGTATCATAGCAAGATAGCAAAGCCCTTGACTCAACACTAATCTTTATTATAGATAGCTAACGGACTCGATTACATAAAGAGATCACAAAGCAAAGCTCAAAAACTACTTGATATTAAAACTTCAATCTACTAGATCAAGATATTACTAAAAAGGATCAAACTAAATAAAACGGTAAAGATAGGAGTGTGATGGTGATACCATACCGGGGCACCTCCCCCAAGCTTGGTAGTTGCCAAGGGGAGTGCCCATACCCATGTGATTATGTCCTCGGGGGTGGTGAAGTAGGAGTTGTTGATGATGTAGGCTTGTTCCTCAATTTACGCTAAAGGATGATATTTCGCTCCTTTAGATCATCGATCTCTTGCTCAAGGCTTAATATTCTTTTGCATAGTTCCTGTTTATTTTCCTGCAAGAGTCGAAAAGGGATAAACTCGATCTTTTACCTTTTTGCTCTATCAGGGAGGCTTGACTTTTTAAACTCCACAAGCATGTCCCTAGGTTGAGGTAATGGGGCTTCGTCTTCATTTGAACTCATCTCCTCCTTTCCCTTAGGCTCATAGTCTTCCTCTTCTTCCGTGGTCCAGACACCATGCTCCAAGTCCCCGTAGACCTTAGGGTCTGCAAGATAATTAGCCACATAACTTTCCCCTTCCGAATCCTGGGATGACATATTGCTCTGAATCTGCAACAGGAACAACTCAAAACAACAACAGAGGAGTTCTGCGTGATACGGTGGTCAAAACCTTCGGGAAATTATGTAATGAATTTATATCGACCAAAGTATGTAACGTGCAAGAAAACGTAGTCCGCGAGGCACACGAGGTGGCCACGAGACAGGGGGGCGCGCCCTCCACTCTCGTGGAGGCCTCGTGTCCTTCTCGGACTAATTTTTTCTTTCCAAAATTCTTAAATATTCCAAAACGGATAGAAATTGCCATTAGAATTGTTTTGGAGTCGGTTTACTTACCGTACAACATACCTATTCCTTTTCAGAGTTTGGAATGTTCTGAAAGTGTCCCTTGTGTATTCCTTCGGGGTTAGAGTCTCAATAATATTAGTTTCAACATTGATAGGATTACCTGAGATATAATGTTTAATTCTTTGACCAGTCACCACCCTCGGACTTGTGCCTTCAAAGTTGTTGGTTTTTATGGTACCGGAACGATAGACCTCCTCGATAATGTAAGGACCTTCCCATTTAGTGAGAAGTTTTCCTGCAAAAAATCTTAAGCGAGTGTTGAATAATAACACATAATCACCTACGTTGAATTCTCGCTTTTGTATCCTTTTGTCACGCCAGCGTTTGACTTTTTCTTTGAACAGCTTGGCATTCTCATAGGCTTGGGTTCTCCATTCATCATGTGAGATAATATCAAATAACCTCTTCTCACCGGCAAGTTTGAAGTCATAATTGAGCTCTTTAATAGCCCAATATGCTTTTTGTTCAAGTTCAAGAGGTAAGTGACATGCTTTTCCATAAACCATATTATACGGAGACATACCCATAGGATTTTTATATGCAGTTCTATAGGCCCACAATGCGTCATCAAGTTTTTTGGACCAGTTCTTTCTACATCTATTCACAGTCTTTTGCAAAATTAATTTGAGCTCTCTATTGCTCAACTCTACTTGACCACTAGACTGCGGGTGATAAGGAGATGCGATTCTATGATTAACATCATACTTAGCAAGCATCTTATGGAAAGCACCATGAATAAAATGTGAACAACCATCAGTCATAAGATATCTGGGGACTCCAAACCTCGGAAAAATAACTTCTTTAAGCATTTTAATAGAAGTGTTATGATCAGCACTACTAGTTGGAATAGCTTCTACCCACTTAGTAACGTAATGAACAGCAACTAAAATATGTGTATAACCATTAGAGGCAGGAAAATGTCCCATATAATCAAAGCCCCAAACATCAAACGGTTCAATAACAAGAGAATAATTCATAGGCATTTCTTGACGTCTACTAATATTACCAATTCTTTGACATTCATCACAAGATAAGACAAACTTACAAGCATCTTTGAAGAGAGTAGGCCAATAAAAACCGGATTGCAATACCTTGTGTGCAGTTCTATCTCCAGCGTGGTGTCCTCCATATGATTCAGAATGACACTTGCGTAGGATCTGTTCCTGTTCATGCTCAGGTACACAACGTCTAATAACACCATCTACTCCTTCTTTATAAAGGTGTGGGTCATCCTAGAAGTAATGTCTTAAATCATAAAAGAATTTTTTTTTCTTTTGCTGGTATGTGAAACTAGGTGGTATAAATTTAGCAACAATGTAATTAGCATAATCAGCATAACAAGGAGCAGTACGAGAAGTATTAATGACCGCTAATTATTCATCAGGAAAGCTATCATCAATAGGTAGTGGGTCATCAAGAACATTCTCTAACCTAGACAAGTTGTCTGCAACGGGGTTCTCAGCTCCCTTTTTATCAATAATATGCAAATCAAATTCTTGGAGTAAGAGAACCCATCTAATGAGTCTAGGCTTAGCATCTTTATTTTCCATAAGATATTTAATAGTAGCATGACCGGTGTGAATAGTAACTTTGGAATGAACAATATAAGGTCTAAACTTATCACATGCAAACACTACTGCTAAGTACTCTTTTTCAATAGTAGCATAATTGCTCTGGGCAGTATCAAGAGTTTTACTAGCATACTGGATAACATTTAATTTCTTATTGACTCTTTGCCCTAGAACAACACCTACAACATAATCACTAGCATCACACATAATATCAAAAGGTCAATTTTAATCAGGTGGCTGAACAATAGGTGCAGTGATCAAAGCTTTCTTAAGTATTTCAATTGCTTCTACATAATCATCATCAAAGACAAAAGGAATATATTTTTGCAATAAATTAGTCAGAGGCCTAGAGATTTTAGAAAAGTCCTTAATGAACCTCCTATAAAAACTGGCATGACCAAGGAAACTTCGTATACCTTTTATGTCCTTGGGACATGGCATCTTTTCAATAGCATCAACTTTACCTTTATCAACTTCAATACCTCTCTCGGAAATCTTATGCCCCAAGACAATGCCTTCATTAACCATAAAGTTGCACTTTTCCCAATTCAACACAAGACTAGTGTCTTCACATCTCTGCAAAACCCGATCAAGGTTACTCAAGCAATCATAAAAAGAGGATCCATAAATGGAGAAATCATCCATGAATACGTCACAAATCTTTTCACTAAAGTCAGAGAATATAGCCATCATGCATCTTTCAAAGGTAGCAGGTGCACTACATAAACCAAAAGGCATACGTCTATAAGCAAAAGTACCGAAAGGGCAAGTAAAAGTAGTTTTGATTGATCCTTCGTTGACATAGGTATTTGAGAGAAACCAGAATAACCATCTAGAAAGCAGAAATGTGTGTGTTTGGATAGTCTTTCTAGCATTTGATCTATAAAAGGTAAAGGGTAATGATCTTTCTTAGTAGCTTTATTTAATTTATGGAAATCAATTACCATCCTATAACCTATAATAATTCTTTGTGGGGTCAATTCATCTTTATCATTTGGAATGACAGTAATACCTCCCTTTTTAGGAACACAATGGACAGGGCTTACCCAATCACTATCAGCAACGGGATAAATTATACCTGCCTCAAGGAGCTTTAGTATCTCCTTTCTTACCACTTCTTTCATCTTAGGATTCAATCGTCGTTGAGGATCTCTAACTGGTTTGGTGTATTTCTCCACATTTATTTTGTGTTGGCATAGAGTGGGACTAAGGCCCTTAAGATCATCCAGAGTATATCCAATAGCAGCACAATGCTTCTTCAGAGTTTTCAATAGTCTGGCTTCTTCTTGCTCTGAAAGGTTAGCACTAATAATAGCAGGATATATTTTATTTTCATCAAGATAAGCATACTTAAGATTATTAGGTAATGGTTTGAGTTCAAACACGGGATCACCCTTGGGTGGAGGGGGATCCCCTAGGATTTCAACAGGTAAGTTGTGTTTCAGAATAGGTTCCTGTTGAAGGAACACTTCATCTATTTCCCTTCTTTCATTCATAAACATATCATTTTCATGGTCTAGCAAATATTGTTCTAATGGATCAGTAGGAGGCACGGCAATAGAAGCGAGACCAATAATTTCATCTTTACTAGGTAATTCTTTATCACGGGGTTGTCTACAAAATTTAGTAAAATTAAACTCATGTTTCATATCCCCCAAGCCAATTGTAACAACATCCTTTTCACAATCAATCTTAGCATTAACAGTGTTCAAGAAGGGTCTACCAAATATAATGGGACAAAAGTCATCTTGTGGGGAACCAAGAACAAGAAAATCAGCAGGATACTTAACTTTCCCACACAAGACTTCAACATGTCTAACAATCCCAAATGGTGTAATAGTATCTCTATTAGCAAGCTTAATAGTGACATCAATATCTTCTAACTCAGCGGGTGCAATATCATGCATAATTTCATTGTATAAGGAAATAGGTATTGCACTAGCACTAGCACCCATATCACATAAGCCATGATAACAATGATCTCCTATTTTAATAGAAATAACAGGCATGCCTACAACAGGTCTATGTATCTTAGTATCAGGTCTAGCAATATTAGCAGTTTCACCACAGAAGTAAATAACATGCCCATCTAAATTATCATCCAAGAGATCTTTAACCATAGCAATACTAGGTTCAACTTTGATTTGCTCAGGAGGTGTAAAAGTTCTAGTATTACTCTTACGAACAACAATCGAAGTTTTAGCATGATCCTTTATCCTAACAGGAAAAGGAGGTTTCTCAACATAAGTAGTAGGAACAATAGGATCATTATAAGTGATAGTCTTTTCTTCAACTGTAATGGGTGCAAATACTTTTACTTAAATGGGAGGATTATATTTAAACCACTTCTCCTTAGGGATATCAATGTGAGTAGCAAAAGATTCATAGAAAGAAGCTACTATCTCAGAGTCAAGTCCATACTTAGTGCTAAATCCACGAAAAACATCGGTATCCATAAAAGATTTAACACAATCAAACTTAGGTGTTATACTTGAGTCCTTACCACCGTCGGAACCCCAATCTTCAGAGTTGCGTTTAATTCTTTCCAATAAGTCCCATTTGAATTCAATAGTCTTCAGCATATAAGAACCAGCATAGGAAGCAATGTTGGGCATATCACTTATCGGGAACTTATCGGTCAACCCATGATAAGGGGTAAATCGACCAGTTTATCGGCATATCTGCCGATTTATCGCCATATTGGCTGATTTATTGGCCAATTTATCTTATCGGCCAGACAATGGTAAGCGATAAATTGGCCGATTTATCGAAATATCGGAAGATATCTTGAACAGTGACAGGAAGTATCGAGCATGGTGCGATCATTGAGAGAAAGCCGAGCATAAAAATTTTGAATAATCATTTCTCTTGAGAGCTCATGATTGGGGAATGAATATAACATTGACTTAAGCCTCCCCCAAGCTTGAGCAATGCTTTCTCCTTCACGAGGCCAGAATTTATATATGTAATTACGATCACGATGAACAAGATGCATAGGATAGAACTTCGGGTGAAATTCTAATTTCAATCGTTTATAATTCCAAGATCCCGTATCATCACATAGCCGATACCATGTCAATGCATCTCCCTTCAAAGATAAAGGGAAGACCTTCCTTTTGACAACATCATTGGGAATACCTGCAAGCTTAAATAATCCACAAACTTCATCCACAAAGATAAGGTGTAAATCGGGATGCAATTTTCCATCTCCTGCAAAGGGATTAGCTAGTAGTTTCTCTACTATACCCGAAGGAATCTCAAAGTAAATATTTTCAGTAGGTTCAGTAGGTTGAGGAGCACCTCTTTGCTCTTCTGGTCGGGGTGAAGATACCCCGAACAAGCCCCTCAAAGGATTAGTTTCCATAGTAACAAGTGACAGAAAATTTCAGCACACCATATAAATGTTTCCTTACCAAGTTCCACTCACCAAAGGCGAGTCACTCCCCGGCAACGGCGCCAGAAAAGAGTCTTGATGACCCACAAGTGTAGGGGATCTATTGTAGTCCTTTCGATAAGTAACAGTGTCGAACCCAACGAGGAGCAGAAGGAAATGACAAGCGGTTTTCAGTAAGGTTTTCTCTACAAGCACCGAAATTGTAGGTAACAGATAGTTTTGTGATAAGATAAATTGTAATGAGTAACAAGCAATGAAAGTAAATAAAGTGCAGCAAGGTGGCCCAATCCTTTTTGTAGCAAAGGACAAGCCTGGACAATTTCTTATAATGAGAAAGGAGCTCCCGAGGACACATGGGAATTATCGTCAAGCTAGTTTTCATCATGCTCATATGATTCGCGTTCGGTACTTTGATAATTTGATATGTGGGTGGACCAGTGCTTGGGTACTTCCCTACTTGGACAAGCATACCACTTATGATTAACCCCTATTGCAAGCATCCGCAACTACAAAAGAAGTATTAAGGTCAACCTAACCACAACATTAGACATATGGATCCAAATCAGCCCCTTACGAAGCAACACATAAAGTAGGGTTTAAGCTTCTGTCACTCTAGCAACCCAAAATCTACTTATTACTTCCCAATGCCTTCCTCTAGGCCCAAATAATGGTGAAGTGTCATGTAGTCGACGTTCACATAAAACCACTAGAGGAGAGACAACATACATCTCATCAAAATATTGAACAAATACCAAATTCACATGACTACTAATAGCAAGACTTCACCCATGTCCTCAGGAACGAATGTAACTACTCACAAAGCATATTCATGTTCATAATCAGAGGAGTAACAATATGAATTAAGGATCTGAACATATGATCTTCCACCAAATAAACCAACTAGCATCAACTACAAGGAGTAATCAACACTACTAGCAACCCACAGGTACCAATTTGTGGTTTTGGACACAAGATTGGATACAAGAGATGAACTAAGGTTTGAGAGGAGATGGTGCTGGTGAAGATGTTGATGGAGATTGACCCCCTCCCGATGAGAGGATCGTTGGTGATGATTTCCCCCTCCCGGAGGGAAGTTTTCCCGGAAGAACAGCTCTAGCGGAGCCCTAGATTGGTTCTGCCAAGGTTCCGCTTCATGGCAGTGGAGTTTCGTCCCGTAAGCTTGCCTCTGATTTTTTTCCAGGGTAAAAGCCTTCATATAGCAGAATATGGGCACCGGAGGGCCACCAAGGGGCCCAGGAGATAGGGGGCGCGCCCAGTAGGGGTGGGCGCGCCCCCCACCCTCGTGGCCAGGGTGTGGGCCCCCTCTTGTGCTTTATTCTCTGAATAATTTTTATTAATTCCAAAACTGACTTCCGTGGAATTTCATGATTTTTGGAGCAGTGCAGAATAGGTTTCTGATACGTCTCCATCGTATCTATAATTTTTTATTGTTCCATGCTATTATATTACCTATTTTGGATGTTTATGGGCTTTACTTTACACTTCTATATCATTTTTGGGACTAACCTACTAACCGGAGGCCCAGACCATATTGCTGTTTTATTGCCTGTTTCAGTATTTCGAAGAAAAGGAATATCAAACGGAGTCCAAAAGGAACAAAACCTTTGGCAGCGTGATTTTTTGGAAGAATATCACCCAGGAGACTTGGAGTTCATGTCAGAAGAGCCTCGAGGAGGCCACAAGATAAGAGGGCGTGCCCCCCCCACTACTGGGCGCGCCCCCTGTCTCGTGGGCCCCTCGAGCACCTCCCGACAGACTTCTTTCTCCTATATAAGCCTAGGTACCCTAAAAACATCAGATGTCAAGATAGATCAGGAGTTCCGCCGCCGAAAGCTTCTGTAGTCACCAAAAACCTCTCGGGAGCCCATTCCGGCACCCTGCCGGAGGGGGGATCCCTCACCGGTGGCCATCTTCATCATCCCAGCGCTATCCATGACGAGGAGGGAGTAGTTCACCCTCGGGGCTGAGGGTATGTACCAGTAGCTATGTGTTTGATCTCTCTCTCTCTCTCGTGTTCTCTCTCGTGTTCCCTCTATGGCACGATCTTGATGTATCCCGAGCTTTGTTATTATAGTTGGATCTTATGATGTTTCTCCCCCTCTACTCTCTTGTGATGAATTGAGTCTCCCTCTTGAAGTTATCTTATCGGATTGAGTCTTTTATGAGAACACTTGATGTATGTCTTGCCGTGCTTATCTGTGGTGACAATGGGATATCACGTGCCACTTGATGTATGGTTTGGTGACCAACTTGCGGGTTCCGCCCATGAACCTGTGCATAGGGGTTGGCACACGTTCTTGACTCTCCGGTAGAAACTTTGGGGCACTCTTTGAAGTACTTTGTGTTGGTTGGATGAATCTGAGATTGTGTGATGCATATCCTATAATCATGCCCACGGATACTTGAGGTGACAATGTAGTATCTAGGTGACATTAGGGTTTTGGTTGATTTGTGTCTTGAGATGTTATTCTAGTATGAACTCTTGAATAGATCGATCCGAAAGAATAACTATGAGGTGGTTTCGTACCCTACCATAATCTCTATGTTTGTTCTCCGCTATTAGTGGCTTTGGAGTGACTCTTTGTTGCATGTTGAGGGATTGTTATATGATCTATCTATGTAATTATTGTTGAGAGAACTTGAACTAGTGAAAGTATGAACCCTAGGCCTTATTTCCTATCATTGCAATACCGTTTACGCTCACATTTATCATTAGTTACCTTGCTGTTTTTATAATTTTAGATTACAATTACCTTTATTTACTATTCATATTGCACTTGTATCACCATCTCTTCGCCGAACTAGTGCACCTATACAATTTACCATTGTATTGGGTGTGTTGGGTACCCAAGAGACTCTTTTTTATTTGGTAGCAGGGTTGCTTGAGAGAGACCATCTTCATCCTACGCCTCCTACGGATTGATAAACCTTAGGTCATCCACTTGAGGGAAATTTGCTACTATCCTACAAACATGTGCACTTGCATGCCCAACAACGTCTACAAGAAGAAGGTTGTGTAGTAGACATCAATCTCTTTTCAGGCGCCGTTGCTGGGGAGGCTAGGTAAGCGGCACCCACACCCCGTCAACTAAGCTCTTTTCTGGCGTCGTTGCCAGGGAGGTGAGTGCTTCAAGGTATATCTTTAGATCTTGCAATCGAATCTTTCTGTTTCTTGTTTTATTATTAGTTTAGTTTAAAAGAAAACTACAAAAAAATGGAGTTAAGTTTGTCTCATACGCTTCATCTTTTTAATATCTTTCGTGAGTATGATGAAAAGGAAAATTGTGCTCAAGTGCTAGAAGAAGAAATCTATAGAATGTTTGATACTAAATCTTTGTATGATGAGCATGCTTGCAATGTTTTTAGTATGAATTCCTTGAATATCCATGATGCTAATGATATGCAAAGCCACAAGCTTGGGGAAGCTATGTTTGATGAATATGATATTTTTTGTCCCCCAAGCATTGATGAGAATATTTATTATGATGAAATCATGCCTCCTATTTATGATGATTATATTGATGAAAGTGGGTTTGGAAGAGTGTCAACTTTAGGAAGTAGTGATCCCACTATTTTGGAGGATGTTGAATCTTATTGTGATGAACATGAAAGTTGATTTGGAAGAGTGTCAAATTTATTTAGTGACCATTCCACTATTTCGGAAGAGGTTCCAATTGATTATGAGAACAAAATTGCTATCTACGATGATTATTGTGATGACTTGTATGCTATTAGGAATAATGATAACCATGAAACTTGTCATCATGATTTTAGTTTTCAATTGGATTATGCCTTACATGATAATTATTTTGTTGAGTTTGCTCCCACTACTATTGATGAGAAGAATTTTGCTTATGAGGAGAGTAGTAAATTTTCTATGCTTGTAGATCATGAAAAGAATGCTTTAGGTGCTCATTATATTCTTGAATTCATTCATGATGCTACTGAAAATTATCATGAGGGTGGAACATATGCTTGTAGGAACTGCAACAATATTAAGTTTCCTCTCTATGTGTTGAAAATCTTGAAGCTATGCTTGTTTTACCTTCCTATGCTAGTTGATTATTGTTCCCATAAGTTGTTTTCTCACAAAATCCCTATGCATAGGAAGTGGGTTAGGCTTAAATGTGCTAGTCATATGCTTCATGATGCTCCCGTTATGTTTCAATTCTTATCTTTTATGTGAGCATCATTGTCATCATCATGCCTAGCTAAAAAGGCATTAAAGAAAAGCGCTTGTTGGGAGACAACCCAATATTTACCCTTACTGTTTTTGTGTGTCGACATGATTATGCTACTGTAGTAATCATGTTTTATAGCTTTTGTTTCAATAGCCAAGTAGAACCTTTGGGAAGACTTGGGTGAAGTCTATATGATCTTGCTGTAAAAAACAGAAACTTTAGCGCTCACGAGATTAGCTGCCATTTTTACTGGAGAGTGATTTTAGGTTGATTATTTTTGCACATGATTAACAGACAAATTCCTCAGGTCCAACAATTTATTTCAGCATTTTTTGAGTTCCAGAAGTATACGTTTGATACAGATTACTACAGACTGTTCTGTTTTTGACAGATTCTGTTTTCATTGTGTAGTTTGCTTATTTTGATGAATCTATGAGTAGTATCGGAGGGTATGAACCATAGTGAAGCTGGAATACAGTAGGTTTAAAACCAATATGAATTTATAATGAGTTCATTACATTACCTAAGTGGTGGTTTTATTTTCTTATACTAACGGAGCTTACGAGTTTTGTGTGGTTCAAGTTTTCATGTTTTGCGTGAAGTTTTGATGGACTATGGAATAAGGAGTATCAAGAGCCTAAGCTTGGGGATTCCCAAGGCAATCCAAGGTAATATTCAAGGACAACCAAGAGCCTAAGCTTGGGGATGCACCGGAAGGCATCACCTCTTTCGTCTTCGTTCATCGGTAACTTTACTTGGAGCTATATTTTTATTCAGCACATGACATATGTTTTGCTTGGAGCGTCATTTTATTTTGTTAGTATTTGCTTTCTGTTGGTTAGAATAATGTTTTGCATTGTTAGTTTCAATAAAAAAGTCAAGGATAGCCTTTGCCATGCTTATTTTGCTGGTATACATGTTGCTGTTTGAAAAACAGAAAGTTTACCGTTGTTGCAAAAACTCCCTAGAAAAGTCAGAGAATGGTATAATGTTGAATCTTTTTGCATATTTACCTCTGATAAATTTATTACAGTGGGAAGTTTCTCTCATATTTTTTGGAGTTAGACAAGTATTGATACTCTTGCATTCTTTGCAGACTGTACTGTTTTGGCAGATTGCTGTTATGTTTGCATTGTTTGCATATGTTTGCTTGTTTAATGATTCTATTTGAGGATAGGAGTATTAAATATGCAGAGACATTTAGTATTCAATGTTTAATAATAATTTTAGTAATTTGTTACAGTAGAAGATGATAAGGTTTTGCATTGGTTTATACTAACCTATCTCACGAGTTCTTGTTGAGTTTGTTGTGGATGAAGCTGTTGATAAATAGAGAAACCATGATATATTAGGAATTAAGGAGACACAAAAGTTCAAGCTTGTGGATGCCAAAGGCACCCCAAGATAATATTCCAATAAGTCTCAAGCATCTAAGCTTGGGGATGCCCCGGTAGGCATCCCACCTTTCTTCTTCAACAACTATCGGTTAGTATCGGTTGAACCTAAGTTTTTGCTTCTTCACATGAGTTGTGCTATCCTTGCAATGTAAATTTATTTTGTTTTGCTTGCTGCTTGAATACAATACCAAGATCTTAAATTCTTAAATGTTAGAGAGTCTTCACATAGTTGCAAAATTATTTGACTACTCATTGAACTTCACTTATATCTTTCGGAGTAGTTTGTCGTTTGCTCTAGTGCTTCACTTATATCTTTTAGAGCACGGTGGTGGTTATATTTTGAAGAAATTGCTAGAATCTCATGCTTCACTTATATTATTTTGAGAGTCTTAAACAGCATGGTAATTTGAATGAAACTATCATAGGAAGTGAATTGGATGCTATGATCAATTCGTTGCTTGATAATTGTTTTGAGATATAAAGGTAGTAATGTTAGGGTCATGCTAGTGGATAATTATGAAATTGAGAAATACTTTTGTTGAAGTTGGCAAGTCCCGTAGCATGGACGTATGGTAAAAGTTGTGTGACAAATTTGTTGCATGAGGTGCTCTTTTGATTGTCTTCCTTATGAATGGCAGTTGGGGACGAGCGATGGTCTTTTCCTACCAATGTATCCCTCTTGGGGCATGCGTAGTAGTACTTTGCTTCGAGGGCTAATTAGACTTTTGCGATAAGTATATGAGTTCTTTATGACTAATGTGAGTCCATGGACATACACACACTCATCCTTTCAGTTTGCTAGCCTCTCTTATTACCATGCAACTTTCGCCGGTATTGAACCATTATTTACCTTCCTCAAAACAGCCACCATACCTAACTATTATGGCATTTCCATAGCCATTCCGAGATATATTGCCATGCAACTTTCCACCATTACGCTTATTATGACACATTTCATCATTGTCATATTGCTCTTTGCATGATCATGTAGTTGACATCGTATTTGTGGCAAGGCCACCTTCATAATTTTCATACATGTCGCTCTTGATTGATCGCATATCCCGGTACACCGCCGGAGGCATTCATATAGAGTCATATTTTGTTCTAGCTTTGAGTTGTAACTCTTGAGTTGTAAATCCATAAAAGTGTGATGATCTTAATTATTAGAGCATTGTCTCGGTGAGGAAAGGATGATGAAGGCTATGATTCCCCCACAAGTCGGGATGAGACTTTGGAATTTAAAAAAAAAGAAAAAAAAGAAAAAAAGAGAAAGGCCAAAAAAAGGCCAAAGAAAAAATAAAAAGAAAATACAAAATAATAAAATGAGAGAAAAAGAGAGAAGGGAGAATGCTACTATATCTTTTTCCACACTTGTGCTTCAAAGTAGCACCATGATCTTCATGATAGAGAGTCTCCTATGCTGTTACTTTCATATACTAAGTGGGAATTTTTCATTATAGAACTTTCCTTGTATATTCCAATGATGGGCTTCGTCAAAATGCCCTAGGTATTCGTGAGCAAGCGAGTTGGATGCACACCCACTTAGTTCTTTTTATTGAGCTTTCATATGTTTATAGCTCTAGTGCATCCGTTGCATGACAATCCCTACTCACTCACATTGATATCTATTGATGGGCATCTCCATAGCCCGTTGATACGCCTAGTTGATGTGAGACTATCTTCTCCCTCTTTTTGTCCTCACAACCTCCATCTTTTACCACCTTAGTGCTATGTCCATGGCTTACGCTCATGTATTGCGTAAGGGTTAAAAAAAAGCTGAAGCGTGTTAAAAAGTATGAAACAATTGCTCGGCTCGTCATCGGGGTTGTGCATGATGGGAGTATTTTGTGTAATGAAAATGAAGCATGGCCTAACTATATGATTTTGTAGGGATAAGCTTTCTTTGGCCATGCTATTTTGATAGGACATGATTATTTGCTAGTATGCTTTGAAGCATTATTATTTTTATGTTTTATAAGCTTTTATCTTGAATCATTTGGATCTGAACATTCATTCCACAATAAAGAAAATTACATTGAGAATTATGCTAGGTAGCATTCCACATCAAAAATTCTGTTTTTATCATTTACCTACTCGAGGACGAGCAGGAATTAAGCTTGGGGATGCTTGATACGTCTCCAACGTGTCTATAATTTTTTATTGTTCCATGCTATTATATTACCTATTTTGGATGTTTATGGGCTTTACTTTACACTTCTATATAATTTTTGGGACTAACCTACTAACCGGAGGCCCAGTCCATATTATTGTTTTATTGCCTGTTTCAGTATTTCGAAGAAAAGGAATATCAAACGGAGTCCAAATGGAACGAAACCTTCGGCAGCGTGATTTTTTGGAAGAATATCACCCAGGAGACTTGGAGTTCATGACAGAAGAGCCTCGAGAAGGCCACGAGATAGGAGGGCGCCCCCCCTACTAGGCGCGCCCCCTGTCTCGTGGGCCCCTCGAGCACCTCCCGACCGACTTCTTTCTCCTATATAAGCTTGCGTACCCTAAAAACATCAGATATCAAGATAGATCGGGAGTTCCGCCACTGCAAGCCTCTATAACCACCAAAAACCTCTCAGGAGCCCGTTCCGGCACCCTGCCGGAGGGGGGATCCCTCACCGGTGGCCATCTTCATCATCCCGGCTCTATCCATGACGAGGAGGGAGTAGTTCACCCTCGGGGCTGAGGGTATGTACCAGTAGCTATGTGTTTGATCTCTCTCTCTCTCGTGTTCTCTCTCGTGTTCCCTCTATGGCACGATCTTGATGTATCCCGAGCTTTGTTATTATAGTTGGATCTTATGATGTTTCTCGCCCTCTACTCTCTTGTGATGAATTGAGTTTCCCTCTTGAAGTTATCTTATCGGATTGAGTCTTTTATGAGAACACTTGATGTATGTCTTGCCGTGCTTATCTGTGGTGACAGTGGGATATCACGTGCCATTTGATGTATGTTTTGGTGACCAACTTGCGGGTTCCGCCCATGAACCTATGCATCGGGGTTAGCACACGTTCTTGACTCTCCGGTAGAAACTTTGGGGCACTCTTTGAAGTACTTTGTGTTGGTTGGATGAATCTGAGATTGTGTGATGCATATCCTATAATCATGCCCACGGATACTTGAGGTGACAATGGAGTATCTAGGTGACATTAGGGTTTTGGTTGATTTGTGTCTTAAGGTGTTATTCTAGTACGAACTCTTGAATAGATCGATCCGAAAGAATAACTTTGAGGTGGTTTCGTACCCTACCATAATCTCTACGTTTGTTCTCCGCTATTAGTGGATTTGGAGTGACTCTTTGTTGCATGTTGAGGGATTGTTATATGATCTATCTATGTTATTATTGTTGAGAGAACTTGCACTAGTGAAAGTATGAACCCTAGGCCTTGTTTCCTATCATTGCAATACCGTTTACGCTCCCGTTTATCATTAGTTACCTTGCTGTTTTTATAATTTCAGATTACAATTACCTTTATTTACTATCCATATTGCACTTGTATCACCATCTCTTCGCCAAACTAGTGCACCTATACAATTTACCATTGTATTGGTTGTGTTTGGGACACAAGAGACTCTTTGTTATTTGGTTGCAGGGTTGCTTGAGAGAGACCATCTTCATCCTACGCCTCCTACTGATTGATAAACCTTAGGTCATCCACTTGAGGGGAATTTGCTACTGTCCTACAAACCTGTGCACTTCCAGGCCCAACATTGTCTACAAGAAGAAGGTTGTGTAGTAGAGATCAGTTTCCAATATTTGCTCCTTTTCCAGCCAGAATTCTAGCTACCGGCATTCCCCCTCTTCATGGTAAACCTTGGAAAATAAGAGAGAATAGCCATAAGTATTGAGACATAATGTGTAATAACAGCCCATAATGCAATAAATATCGATATAAAAGCATGATTCAAAAATGGACGTATTAACTCCCCCAAGCTTAGACCTCGCTTGTCCTCAAGCGGAAGCCGATATCGAAAAATATGTCCACATGTTTAGAGATAGAGGTGTCGATAAAAATAAAATACGGACATGAGGGCATCATGATCATTCTTATAACAGCAACATATATAGATTTTGTTATATGATTTCTTGTGCTCAAGTAACAATCAATTCACAATGTCAAGTATGGTTCAGAAACTTTATTGGGAACTAACAAACTATAATCTCAGTCATTGAAGCAATTGCAATTTATCATAACATCAGAAAGAGTCAAGAATAGAGCTTTTCAGCAAGCCCACATACTCAACTATCATATAGTATTCTACAATTGCTAACACCCACGTAATACTTGTGGTTATGGAGTTTCAACCGGACACTGAGAAAGATAGGGGCTTATTGTGTTGCCTCCCAACGTATTCACCTTTGGGTGATGTCAACAATAATGATTCATGCTAACTTACATCCAATTGGATATATATATATATATATATATATATATATATATATATATATATATATATATATATATATATATATCAAGATCTTTCAAACACGAGGAGCTTGCCAAAGGATAAAATGAAAAAGGGAAAGGTGAAGATCACCTTGACTCAAGCATAAAGTAAAAACATAAAGTAAAATATAGGCCCTTCGCAGAGGGAAGCATAGGTTGTCATGTGCTTTTAGGGTTGGATGCACAAAATCTTAATGCAAAAGAATGTCACTTTATATTGCCACTTGTATATGGACCTTTATTATGAAGTCCGTTGCTTTTATTGCTTCCATAACAAGTTTGTATAAAGCTTATTTTCTCTGCATTAATAAGTCATACATATTTAGAGAGCAATTTTTATTGCTTGCAACATGACAACTTACTTGAAGGATCTTACTCAATCCATAGGTAAGTATGGTGGACTCTCATGGCAAACACTGGGTATAAGGATATTTTGAAGCACAAGTAGTATCTCTACTTGGTGCAAGGAATTTGGCTAGCATGAGGGGGAAACGCAAGGTCGACATGTTGTGAAGATCAATGACAACATACTTTAACTGAGATGTGAGAAAACATAAACCATTACATTGTCTTCCTTGTCCAATATCAACTCTTTTAGCATGTCATACTTAATGAGTGCTCACAATCATAAAAGATGTCCAAGATAGTATATTTGCATATGAAAACCTCTCTTTCCTTATTACTTCCTATTAATTGCAGCGATGACCAAAACTACGTTTGTCAACTCTCAACAACTTTTATGCCTCATACTTTCTATGTGTGAAGTTGTTACTATCATAAAATCAATATGAACTCTTTTATTCTATTTATTCTTTCTACTTCCTCAGGATCATAGCAAGATAGCAAAGCCCTTGACTCAACACTAATCTTTATTATAGATAGCTCACGGACTCGATTACATAAAGAGATCACAAAGCAAAACTCAAAAACTACTTGATATTAAAACATCAACCTACTAGATCAAGATATTACTAAAAAGGATCAAACCAAATAAAATGGTAAAGATAGGAGTGTGATGGTGATACGATACCGGGGCACCTCCCCCAAGCTTGGTAGTTTCCAAGGGGAGTGCCCATACCCATGTGATTATGTCCTTGGGGGTGGTGAAGTAGGAGTTGTTGATGATGTAGGCTTGTTCCTCAATTTACGCTTAAGAATGATGTAGGCTTGTTCCTCAATGAGATCTCGACAGGTAAAGATTGATATATTAGAAGGTGGTATTCGAACACCGAAAGGGTTCCGGAGTGATTCAGATAATTATCGGAGTGCCGAGGGGTTATCGGAACCCCCGGGGGAAGTAATGGGCCTTATGGGGCATAGGGGCGGGGCAAGGTAGGCCACGAGGAGGTGGCGCCCCCCCCCATGGGGAGTCCGAATTGGACAAGGGGAGGGGCGCGGCCCCCCTTTCCTTCTCCCTTTCCCTCTCCTTCCCCCTTTCCCCCTCCATTAGAAGGAAGGTGGTGACTAGGACTAGGAGTCCTAGTAGGACTCCCCCCACGGCGCGCGCCCTAGGCCGTGTTGGAAATATGCCCTAGAGACAATAATAAAAGGATTATTATTATATTTCCTTGTTCATGATAATTATCTTTATTCATTCTATAATTGTATTATCCGGAAATCGTAATACACGTGTGAATACATAGACCATAATATGTCCCTAGTAAGCCTCTAGTTGACTAGCTCATTGATCAACAAATAGTCATGGTTTCCTAACTATGTACATTGGATGTCGTTGATAACAGGATCACATCATTAGGAGAATGATGTGATGGACAAGACCCAATCCTAAGCATAGCACAAGATCGTGTAGTTCATTTTGCTAGAGCTTTTCCAATGTTAACTATCCTTTCCTTGGACCATGAGATCGTGTAACTCCCGGATACCGTAGGAGTGCTTTGAGTGTACCAAACGTCACACCGTAACTGGGTGACTATAAAGGTGCACTACAGGTATCTCCGAAAGTGTCTGTTGGGTTGACACGGATCGAGACTGGGATTTGTCACTCCGTATGACGGAGAGGTATCTCTGGGCCCACTCGGTAATGCATCATCATAATGAGCTCAAAGTGATCAAGTGTTTGGTCATGGGATCATGCCTTACGGTACGAGTAAAGTGACTTGCCGGTAACGAGACTAAACGAGGTATTGGGATACCGACGATCGAGTCTCGGGCAAGTAACGTACCGTTTGACAAAGGGAATTGTATACGGGGTTGATTGAATCCTTGACATCGTGGTTCATCCGATGAAATCATCGAGGAGCATGTGGGAGCCAACATGGGTATCCATATCCCGCTGTTGGTTATTGACCAGAGAGCCGTCTCGGTCAAGTCTGCATGTCTCCCGAACCCATAGGGTCTACACACATAAGGTTCGGTGATGCTAGGGTTATTAGGAACACTTGTATGTGATTACCGAATGTTGTTCGGAGTCCCGGATGAGATCCCGGACATCACGAGGTGTTCCGGAATGGTCCGGAGGTGAAGATTTATATATGGGAAGTTGTCATACGGTCACCGGGAAGTTTCGGGGGCATATCGGTATTGTACCGGGGCCACCGGAGGGGTTCCGGGGGTCCACCGGGAGGGGCCACCTCTCTCGGAGGGCCTCATGGGCCGTAGGGGGCAGGGAACCAGCCCCTGGAGGGCTGGGTGCCCCCCCTTGGGCCCATGCGCCTAGGGTTGGGGGGAAACCCTAGTGGGGGCGCCCCCCCTTGCTTGGGGGGCAAGCCCCCCCCCCCCCTGGCCGCCGCCCCCCCCCCCTCTAGACCTCATCTAGAGGGGGCCGGCCCCCTTCCCCCTTCCCCTATAAATAGAGGGGCAAGGGGAGGGCTGCACACCTGATCCAAGGCGCAGCCCCTCCCCTCCCCAACACCTCTCCTCCTCCGTTAAGTGCTTGGCGAAGCCCTGTCGGAGTACTGCCTCTCCACCACCACGACGCCGTCGTGCTGCTGCTGGAGCCTTCTTCCTCAACCTCTCCTTCCCCCTTGCTGGATCAGGAAGGAGGAGACGTCATCCGCTCCGTACGTGTGGTGAACGTGGAGGTGCTGTCCGTTCGGCACTTGGTCATCGGTGATTTGGATCACGGCGAGTACGACTCCATCATCCCCATTCTCTTGAACGCTTCCGCTCGCGATCTACAAAGGTATGTAGATGCACTCCTATCACTCGTTGCTTAGATGAACTCATAGATGGATCTTGGTGAAACCGTAGGAAATTTTTTATTTTCTGCAATGTTCCCCAACAGGCCGGCCCTCCTCCCCTCTCCTCCTTTATATACAGGGGCCCTCCCCTCCTTTATATACGGGGGTGGGGGCACCTCAAGGCACATCAATTGTTCTTAGCCGTGTGCGGTGCCTCCTCCACCGTGTACTCCTTCGGTCATATTGTCGTAGTGCTTAGGCGAAGCCATGCGTGGATCACATCACCATCAGCGTCACCACACCGTCGTGCTGATGGAACTCATCTACTCCTTCGACCCTCTGCTGGATCAAGAGTTCGAGGGACATCATCGAGCTGAACGTGTGCAGAACTCGGAGGTGTCATACGTTTGGTGCTTGATCGGTTGAATCAAGAAGACATTCGACTACATCAACCGCATTAAGCTAATGCTTCCGCTTTCGGTCTACGAGGGTACCTGGACACACTCTCCCCCTCTCGTTGCTATGCGTCTCCTAGATAGATCTTGCATGAGCATATATTTTTTTTTGAAATTGCATGCGACGTTTCCCAACAACCGGGGGTGGGGAGGGGCATCCCCGTATCTTGTATCGGGCGTGTAGATAGGTTAGGAGCAGGTCTTCGTGGGGGCTGTGCTAGGTTGGAGGCGGCGTATCATATGCGTGTTGGTCATCCGGGCCTTGATCTACCTCGATTTCATCTATAGGGATGGCATAGATTCCTGTCGCTTGATGACCCACAAGTATAGGGGATCTATCGTAGTCCTTCGATAAGTAAGAGTGTCGAACCCAACGAGGAGCAGAAGGAAATGATAAGCGGTTTTCAGTAAGGTTTTCTCTGCAAGCACTGAAATAGTAGGTGATAGATAGTTTTGTGATAAGATAAATAGTAACGAGCAAAAAGTAAATAAAGTAAATAAAGTGCAGCAAGGTGGCCAATACTTTATGTAGCAAAGGGTAAGCCTGGACAAATTCTAATAATGAAGAAGGAGCTCCCGAGGACACATTGGGAATTATCGTCAAGCTAGTTTTCATCATGTTCAAAAGATTCGCGTTCGGTACTTTGATAATTTGATATGTGGGTGGACCAGCACTCGGGTACTGCCCTAACATGGACAAGCATCCTACTTATGATTAACCCCTATTGCAAGCATCCGCAACTACAAAAAGGAGTATTAAGGTAAACCTAACCACAGCATTAAACATATGGGTCCATATCAACCCCTAACGAAGCAACGCATAAACTAGGGTTTAAGCTTCTGTCACTCTAGCAACCCATCATCTACTTATTACTTCCCTATGCCTTCCTCTAGGCCCAAATAATGGTGAAGTGTCATGTAGTCGATGTTCGCATAACACCACTAGAGTAGAGACAACATACATCTCATCAAAATATCGAACGAATACCAAATTCACATGACTACTAATAGCAAGACTTCACCCATGTCCTCAGGAACAAACGTAACTACTCACAAAGCATATTCATGTTCATAATCAGAGGGGTAATAATATGCACGAAGGATCTGAACATATGATTTTCAACCAAGTAAACCAAATAGCATCAACTACAAGGAGTAATCAACACTACTAGCAACCCACAAGTACCAATTTGTGGTTTTGATACAAGATTGGATACAAGAGATGAACTAGTGTTTTGAGATGAGATGGTGCTGGTGAATATGTTGATGGAGATTGACCCCCTCCCGATGAGAGGATCGTTGGTGATGACGTTGGTGATGATTTCCCCCTCCCAGAGGGAAGTGTCCCCGGCAGAACAGCTCCGCCAGAGCCCTAGATTGATTCCGCCAAGGTTCCGCCTCGTGGCGGCGGAGTTTCGTCCCGTAAGCTTGTCCACAATTTTTTCCAGGGGAAAACCCTTCATATAGCAGAAGATGGACGCCAGAAGCCCACCAGGGGGCCCAGGAGATAGGGGGCACGCCCTAGGGGGGGGTGCCCCCTGTCTCCTGGACAGGGTGTGGCCCTCCTGGCCTATTTCTTTTGTCCAAAAATTCTTATTAAATCTAAAAAGTTGTTTCGTGGAGTCTCAGGTCTTTTGGAGTTGTGCATAATAGATTTCCAACGTTTGCTCCTTTTCCAGCCAGAATTCCAACTGCCGGCATCCCCCCTCTTCATGGTAAACCTTGTAAAATAAGAGAGAATAGCCATAAGTATTGAGATATAATGTGTAATAACAGCCCATAATGCAATAAATATTGATATAAAAGCATGATGCAAAATGGACGTATCAACTCCCCCAAGCTTAGACCTCGCTTGTCCTCAAGTGGAAGCCGAAATCAAAAAATATGTCCACATGTTTAGAGATAGAGGTGTCGAAAAAAATAAAATACGGACATGAGGGCATCATGATCATTCTAATAACAGCAACATATTTGGATTTTGTCATATGATTTCCTATGTTCAAGTAATAAGCAATTCACAATGTCAAGTATGGTTCAAAAACTTCATTGGGAACTAACAAACTATAATCTCAGTCATTGAAGCAATTGCAATTTATCGTAACATCAGAAAGAGTCAATAATAGATCTTTTCAGCAAGCTCACTTACTCAACCATCTCGTAGTCCCCTATAATTGTTAACACTCACGCAATACTTGTGGTTATAAAGTTTCAGCCGGACACTGAGAAAGATAGCGGCTTATTGTGTTGCCTCCCAACATATTCACCTTTAGGTGATGTCATAAATAATAGCCTATGCCAACTTACATCCAATTGGATATATGTATCATGATCTTTCAAACACGAGGAGCTTGCCAAAGGATAAAAAAAATAAAAAGGGAAAGGTGAGTATCACCTTGACTCAAGCAATAAAGTAAAACATAAAGTAAAAGATAGGCCCTTCGCAGAGGGTAGCAGAGGTTGTCATGTGCGTTTAGGGTTGATGCATGAAATCTTAATGCAAAATAACATCACTTTATATTGCCCCTTGTATGTGGACCTTTCTGCACTAATAAGTCATACATATTTAGAGAGCATTTTTTATTGCTTGCACCGATGACAACTTACTTGAAGGATCTTACTCAATCCATAGGCAGGTATGGTGGACTCTCATGGCAAAACTGGGTTTAAGGATATTTGGAAGCACAAGTATTATCTCTACTTGGTGCAAGGAATTTGGCTAGCATGAGGGGGAAAGGCAGGCTCAACATGTTTGGAAGATCAATGACAATATACTTTAACTGAGATGTCGGGAAACATAAACCATTATGTTGTCTACCTTGTCCAACGTCAACTCTTTTAGCATGTCATACTTAATGAGTGCTTCACAATCATAAAAGATGTCCAAGATAATATATTTATATGTGAACCCCTGTTTCCTTATTACTTCCTATTAATTGCAACGATGACCAAGGCTACGTTCATCAACTCTCAACAATTTTTATGCCTCATACTTTGTATGTGTGAAGTTATCACTATCCATAAGATCAATATGAACTCTTTTGTTCTTTCTATGTTCTCAAGATCATAGCAACGTAGCAAAGCCCTTGACTCAACACTAATCTTTATTAGAGAAAGCACACAGACTCGATTACATAAAGAGATCACAACGAAAAACTCAAAACTACTTGATATCAAAACTTCGAACAAATAGATCAAGATACTACTAAAAGGATCGAACTAAATAAAGCGGTAAAGATAGGAGTGTGATGGTGATACGATACCAGGGCACCTCCCCCAAGCTTGGCAGTTTCCAAGGGGAGTGCCCACACCCATGTGATAATTTCTTCGGAGGTGGTGAAGTAGGAGTTGTTGATGAAGTAGGCTTGTTGTCCCTCTTCCAAGGCATAGGATCTCCATCATAAAAGGATGATTGAGTCTCCGGGATCCTTAAATCTGCAGCCAAACTCATTTGCTTGAATCTATATTCATACTCACAGTTCTGGTTTTGCAGGTCATAAATCTGGGCTTGGAGGTGCTCGATTTTCTCTTGAAGCTTGAAGATGGTCTCCCCAATGACTTTGGCATCCGGCTTGTGGTTGTTGGTGAACTCTGTGATCATCATCTGGTTGGCGTTGAGTCCACGCTCCACCATCCCTTCACACTTGAAAACTTCTTGTTCCATGGCTTCGAGCTTTGTCTCCACGCTCCCGGTACGCCTTGGTCCTTCCACATCGCGGATGTGCAACACCCCCTCACACATCTCAATGGTTTGAGGGTGATGCAGCACCTCCGCAAGATAGGGGTTGATAACCCTCTCGAAAAACTTGTCCTTGGGAGCGCTTGAAGATGACATGATGCTCTAGATCTGAAACAGAAACAGCTCGAAAACAGAGGATATTTGTGTGATACGGTGGTCAAAACCTTCGGGAGTATATATAATGAATTTTTACCGACCAAAATACGTAACATACAAGAAAGCGGAGTCCGGGAGGCACACGAGGTGCCCATGAGACAGGGGGCGCGCCCTACAGGGGGGGCGCCCTCCTCTCTCGTGGGAGCCTCGTGTCCCTTTCGGACTACTTCTTTCTTCCTAAAATCCTTAAATAATCCAAAACTGATGAAAATTGCCATTAGAGTTCTTTTGGAGTTGGTTTACTTACCGTACCACGTACCTATGCCTTTTTGGAGTCTGGAACATTCTGGAAAGTGTCTCTTATGTATTCCTCAGGGGTTATTGTTTCAATAATATTAGTTTCAACATTGATAGGATTACCTGAAATATAATGTTTAATTCTTTGACCGTTTACCACCCTAGGATTTGTGCCTTCAAAGTTGTTGATTTTTATAGCACCAGAACGATAGACCTCCTCGATAACGTAGGGACCTTCCCATTTTGAGAGAAGTTTACCTGCAAAAAATCTTAAACGAGAGTTGAACAATAACACATAATCTCCTACGTTAAACTCACGCTTTTGTATCCTCTTATCATGCAAGCGTTTGACTTTTTTCTTTGAAAAGCTTAGCATTCTCATATGCTTGGGTTCTCCATTCATCAAGTGAGTTAATATCAAATAACCTTTTCTCACCGGCAAGTTTGAAGTAATACTTAAGCTCTTTAATAGCCCAATATGCTTTATGTTCAAGTTCAAGAGGTAAATGACATGCTTTTCCATAAACCATCTTATATGGAGACATACCCATAGGATTTTTGTATGCAGTTCTATAGGCCCATAATGCATCACAGTCTTTTGCAAAATTAATTTGAGCTCTCTATTGCTCAACTCTACTTGACCACTAGACTGCGGGTGATAAGGAGATGCAATTCTATGATTGAAATCATACTTAGCAAGCATCTTACGGAAAGCACCATGAATAAAGTGTGAACCACCATCAGTCATAAGATATCTAGGGACTCCAAACCTCGGAAAAATAACTTCTTTAAGCATTTTAATAGAAGTGTTATGATCATCACAACTAGTTGGAATAGCTTCTACCCACTTAGTAACATAATCAACAGCAACTAAAATATGTGTATAACCATTCGAGGCAGGAAAAGGTCCCATATAATCAAAGCCCCAAACATCAAACGGTTCAATAACAAGAGAATAATTCATAGGCATTTCTTGACGTCTACTGATGTTACCTATTCTTTGACATTCATCACAAGATACGACAAACTTACGAGCAACTTTGAAAAGAGTAGGCCAATAAAAACCAGATTGTAGTACCTTGTGTGCAGTTCTATCTCCAGTGTGCACTACAAACAAAAGACACATTCGTGACATTTTGGGCCGAACGAAAAAAATTTCTGTCATACATATGACACTTCTATGACGATAATTGTGACAAAACCCGGTATCATCATAGATGTGGTGGGCTCCTACTTCTATGACAAAAAAATCATGACAGAAAATGGGCTTTTCGTCCTGGGTGGGCCGGAGACACAACTGCATGACATTCTTTGGGTCATCCATGACGGAAAAAACCGTGGTAGAAGCGAGGGGGAGGAAAATTTTGGGGAGTTGCCGGTTACGGTGGGAGGTCGGGGGCCGACCGATGCACGTTTCTCTCGTGCGTTTGTGCGAGGCGTTGGCTCTAACTGAACCCGAGCGAGGCGTTGGGCTCTAACTGAACTCGAGCGATTGCACTGCAGGCTACGTGTTACTGAACCTGCGTGATCGATCGATCGATGGCTGTTAACTAAACCCGATGGAGCGACTCCTTCGCTACTGCTGCTAACTGAAGCCGATCGATTGGATGAACAGTGAGTGTTGCGGGGGAGGGGGGGGTGGATGAACATTGAGCGGTGGCTTGCCTCTGGATGAACAGGACCCCGTGGTGTGGAGGGCTGGATGAACAGTAGACGGTGGAGGGGTGGCCGTGGAGGGGTGGTTGAATAGGACCCCGTGGTTTGGAGGGCTGGATGAACATTAGACGGTGTAGGGGTGGTTGAACAGTAGCCGGTGGAGTAGCGCGCGGTGGAGGATCGATGAACAGGAGCCCGTGGAGGCTGGAGGAGGTCGACGGTAGCCCGTGGAGGCTGGAGGAGGTCGATGGTGGAGATGAATAGTATCCCGTGGAGTCCCATTTTGCGGTACGCCACACCCCTCCCGATGAACAGGACCCCCGTTTCGACCGTAGGAGGTCCGTTTCCTCCGTTTTGCGGTACGCCACACCCCTCCTGATGAACAGGACCCCCGTTTCGACTGTAGGAGGTCCGTTTCGTCCGTTTTGCGGTACGCCACACCCCTCCCAATCAACAGGACCCCCGTTTCGACCGTAGGAGGTCCATTTCCTCCATTTTGCGGTACGCCACACCCCTCTCGATCAACAGGACCCTCGTTTCGACCGTAGGAGGTCCGTTTCCTCCGTTTTGCGGTACGCCACACCCCTGCCGATCAACAGGACCCCGTTCCGAACGTAGGAGCACTACAAGGGAAAAGCCTAGCAGCAGCGTGGGTTTTGGGCCTATTAGTAGCGCGGGGGCCGGTGCTACTAATAAGGCGCTACAACTAACTTATAGCAGTAGCGCGGGTGCCACCCGCGCTACTACTACGTCCTTTAGTAGTAGCGTGGGTAAAAACCCGCGCTACTACTACCAGCGCGGGTTTTTTTTAATTTTTTCTAGAAAATATTTCAATTTCCCCCCCAATTTTTCAAATTTCTAAATTATTTTAACCTCAAATCTCTATCACCCCCCATCGCTGCTCAATTTAATCTCTAATCACCCCTCATCATTCCAAATCATCTAACTTCCCGGACGGTCACCCATCCTCTCACTACTCCAGCCTGAGCACGCTTAACTTCCGGGCTCTATTCTCCCTCGTTTCCAAGTCTGCACTTGTTGTTTTCCTGACAATAGTAAGGTGTCAATCCTATTAACCTCAGGAATTTAGCTTGAGCATGAAGTCACACATTTCTTTATTTGAGTTTGAAACTATTGTTCTAAAAATTAGTATCACTAATATTTCTTGAATAATTAGTTTGACCATAGTTTGACCACAGTTTGGCCATAGTTTGACCAGATTTGACCAAAATTCAAAAAAAACTAAAATAATTATTTAGTAACACTAATATTCTAGAATAATTATTTTGACCATTGTTTGACCACAATTTGACCACACAGTTTGAAATTTTTTCGATTTTTTCCAGTCTAGATCTTAAAAGCCCCGTAACTTTTTTCTGTTAGGTTTTTGAGGATTTTGAAAATGTTTAACGGGGTTCCCCCAGTTAAATTTGGATGTAAATTTTCGAGTAGATGATTTTTCATATAAAAAACTTTTTCATCCGAGTTAGTATGCAAAACTTATGCCCATTTTTACAAATTCTCGAGAGATTTTGCAAACAAAGTCGAAATTCATATTTGCAAATTTTCCCAACAACTAGACCACATATCACATGGGAAATTTATTTTCTTTTAATTTTTTGACATTTTCATCATTTTCTTTTATTATTTTTAAAACTGAAAAGGCGATCCACGGGGGGGGGGGGGGTAGAGTTTGAAAATGAGACCTTTAGTAATAGCGCGGTTTTTTACCCCCTCGCTACTACTATGGCACCACTTAGTAGTAGCGAGGACTAAAAACCAACGCTACTGCTATCAAACTTAGTAGTAGCGAGGTTTTAAAAACCTGCGCTACTACTATGGCATGTCCCGGGGGGGCAAGGTAGAGACCGCTTAGTAGTAGCGAGGGTTAAAAACCTGCGCTCCTGCTATCAACTTAGTAGTAGCGAGGTTTAAAAACCTGCGCTACTGGTAAGCAGCAGTAGCAAGGGTTTTTAACCCTCGCTACTAGTAACTTTCTGTGTATAGGCTTTTCCCTAGTAGTGGAGGTCCGTTTCCTCCGTTCTGCGGTACGCCAGGCCTCGTTTCCATCGCTTGTTCTGTCACAAATGTATACATTAGTGCCGGTTTGTATTTGAGCCGACACAAATGTATACATTAGTGCCGGTTCCAACGGCTAGCCGGGCCGCTATCATTAGTACCGGTTCGTGGCTAACCTTTAGCACCGGTTCGTGCCACGGACCGGTACTAATGAGAGTGGTGGCAGGATGTTGTCAGTCTAGGCCCCCTCCAGCACCTTTAGTACCGGTTCTTGGCACGAACCAGTACTAAAGGTCGTCCTACATAAACCCTTCGTCCACCCGAGCTCGCTCTGTTCTTCCCCTTTCCCCTCTCCTCTCTGTTCTTCCCCTCTTCCTCTCGAGCTCATCACACATTTTGCCCAAAATTTGTCAAGATTTGAAGGCCCCCATCCATTCAAATGATCACAAAGGTTAGCAACTTTGTCCTTTCATCTCTCATTGCTAGATTAGCTCTTGCAATGCTTTATATAGTTATTAATTTGTGAGTTTAGTAATTTGGGACGAAATATATATGTGCTAGTATTTGATTTATATGCAATTTGAGGTTAAAATAACACTTAGTTTGCATATGTAGGTGTGGTTTACTTAGTGCCTTCTAAATCTCCGTCGTAACCACCGTCGATCACCCACACCGTCCCGTCGCCGGCACCACCTTGTGGTGAGCCTCTTGTTCATTAAATTTTATATAAAAATTGATGTTTGTGTGATTTGGATATATAGTTACTCGTATAATAATTATCTTACACGTACGTTATTTGTTATACATAGTGCAATGGTTTTGATATCCGTCCCCGTCGGCCCTCGTCCTTGTTATGATTCGGATGTGGTATATTCTCTTTTAAAACTATTTGTTGCATTTCGTGTTTATGACAAATTATGCCCATCAAGTTGACATAGATATTTTTATCTAGGAGGTATGTGAACCGGAAATTCCAACCGACCCTATTGTCGAGAGGTTAAATTTAGTTGAAAGAGAAAACGAGTACTTGAAAGAAAAATTGAAAAGAATTGAGGGGGAGAAGATGGAATTGGAGTTGCATGTTGCTGATGTCGTCGATGATTACAAGATCAAGAAGGAGAAAATGCGCTTGAAGATTAGAAAGATTAGAAAATATGCCATCGATAGTGAGGCTTGGTATCATTATGCTGTTGGATCAATTGTTACCTTAGTTGCGATCTTGATCGCATTTGTTGTTGCATTTAAATGCTTTAGCTAGAGAGTTATTTGTTTGTTGCATTTAAGTGTTGTATGAACTTTATGTATGAACTTGTATTAATTTGGTCTATTCGGTGTTGTGTAATGAAGATGAGCCGGCAATGGATGTACGATGACCGATGCTCTCCCTAGTTCATTGAGGGCGTGCATACTTTTCTGCTTGCGGCTGAGGCAAACACGCGGGTGGATGGTTTTATGCCTTGTCCATGTGCTGGCTGTAAGAATGGTCGCAATTACTCTACGTCAAGAACCATTCACGTCCACCTATTTGAGTCCGGTTTCATGGCCCACTATAATGTTTGGACCAAGCACGGAGAAAGAGGGGTTATGATGGAAGACAATGAAGAAGAAGAGGACAACGACAACTATCCTGGCCATGGGTTCCCTGAATACGATGATACAACAATGGGGGAGGAAGCTGAGCCGGTAATGCGGGAAGAAGCTGAGCCGGCAATGCGGGAAGAAGCTGAAGAAGAGGCATCAGATGAGCCCGTTGATGATCTAGGTCGGGCCATTGCCGATGCAAAGAGAAACTGTGCAAGTGATTTGGAGAAGAAGAAGTTGCAGCACATGTTAGAGGATCACAAAAAATTGTTGTACCCGAATTGCGTAGGTGATAAGAAAAAGCTGGGCACCACACTGGAATTGCTGCAATGGAAGGCAGAGAATGGTGTATCTGAAAAGGGATTTGGAAAGTTGCTGGTAATGATAAAGGATATGCTTCCAAAGGACAACGAATTGCCCGAGAGTACGTACGAAGCAAAGAAGGTTGTCTGCCCTCTAGGGTTAGAGGTGCAGAAGATACATGCATGCCCTAATGATTGCATCCTCTACCGCGGTGAGTACGAGGATTTGAACACTTGCCCGGTATGTGGTGCATTGCACTATAAGATCAGTCGCGATGAGCATGGTGATGTCGAGGGCGAGCGCCCCAGGAAGAAGATTCCTCCCAAGGTGATGTGGTATTCTCCTATAATACCACGGTTGAAACGTTTGTTCCAAAACAAAGAGCATGCCAAGGCGATGAGATGGCACAGAGAAGACCGTAAGAAAGACGGAAAGTTGAGAGTACCCGCTGACGGGTCACAGTGGAGAAAAATCGAAAGAAAGTACGGGAAGGAGTTTGCAGATGACGCAAGGAGCGTATGGTTTGGTCTAAGCGCAGATGGCATTAATCCTTTTGGGGAGCAGATCAGCAACCATAGCACCTGGCCTGTGACTCTATGTTTGTATAACCTTCCTCCTTGGTTGTGCATGAAGCGGAAGTTCATTATGATGCCAGTGCTCATCCAAGGCCCTAAACAACCCGGCAACGACATTGATGTGTACCTAAGGCCATTAGTTGAAGAACTCTTACAACTGTGGAATGGAACAGGTGTACGTGCATGGGATGAGCACAAACAGGAAGAATTTGACCTAAAGGCATTGCTGTTCGTGACCATCAATGATTGGCCTGCTCTCAGTAACCTTTCAGGACAGACAAACAAGGGATACCACAGATGCACGCACTGTTTGGATGATACCGACAGTATATATTTGAATAGTTGTAAGAAGAATGTGTACCTGGGACATCGTCGATTTCTTCCGAGCAGGCATCCCGTAAGAAAGAAAGGCAAGCATTTCAAAGGTGAGGCGGATCACCGGACGAAGCCTCGCCACCGTACTGGTGCTGATGTACATGATATGGTCAAGGATTTGAAGGTGATATTGTTGGAAATATGCCCTAGAGGCAATAATAAATTGGTTATTATTATATTTCCTTGTTCATGATAATCGTTTATTGTCCATGCTATAATTGTATTGATAGGAAACTCAGATACATGTGTGGATATATAGACAACACCATGTCCCTAGTAAGCCTCTAGTTGACTAGCTCGTTGATCAATAGATGGTTATAGTTTGCTGACCATGGACATTGGATGTCGTTGATAACGGGATCACGTCATTAGGAGAATGATGTGATGGACAAGACCCAATCCTAAGCCTAGCACAAAGCTCGTGTAGTTCGTATGCTAAAGCTTTTCTAATGTCAAGTATCTTTCCCTTAGACCATGAGATTGTGCAACTCCCGGATACCGTAGGAATGCTTTGGGTGTACCAAACGTCACAACGTAACTGGGTGGCTATAAAGGTGCATTACAGGTATCTCCAAAAGTGTCTGTTGGGTTGGCACGAATCGAGACTGGGATTTGTCACTCCGTGTAAACGCAGAGGTATCTCTGGGCCCACTCGGTAGGACATCATCATAATGTGCACAATGTGACCAAGGGGTTGATCACGGGATGATGTGTTACGTAACGAGTAAAGAGACTTGCCGGTAATGAGATTGAACAAGGTATCGGTATACCGACGATCGAATCTCGGGCAAGTACAATACCGCTAGACAAAGGGAATTGTATACGGGATTGATTGAGTCCTTGACATCGTGGTTCATCCGATGAGATCATAGTGGAACATGTGGGAGCCAACATGGGTATCCAGATCCCGCCGTTGGTTATTGACCAGAGAACGTCTCAGTCATGTCTGCATGGTTCCCGAACCCGTAGGGTCTACACACTTAAGGTTCGATGACGCTAGGGTTATAAAGGAAGTTTTTATGTGGTTACTGAATGTTTTTCGGAGTCCCAGATGAGATCCCGGACGTCACGAGGAGTTCCGGAATGGTCTGGAGGTAAAGATTTATATATGGGAAGTCCTCTTTTGGTCACCGGAAAAGTTTCGGGTTTTATCGGTAACGTACCGAGACCACCGGGAGGGTCCCGGGGGTCCACCAAGTGGGGCCACCGGCCCCGGAGGCTTGCATGGGCCTAGAGTGGAAAGGGACCAGCCCCAGAGTGGGCTGGTGCGCCTCCCACCCTTGCCCAAGGCGCAACTAGGAGGGGAGAGGGGAAACCCTAGGGCAGATGGGCCCTAAGGCCCACCCCAGGCGCGCCCCCCCTCTCTCCCCCCTTGGCCGCCCCCCCCCCCCCCAAGTCCCATCTAGGGCTGGCCGCACCCCTTGGGGTGGGAAACCCTAAAGGGGGCGCAGCCCCCCCTTCCCCCTATATATATTTGACGTTTTGGGCTGTCATACACATGAGAACCTCTCCCTCTTGGTGCAGCCCTACCTCTCTCCCTACTCCTCCTCTCCCGCGGTGCTTGGCGAAGCCCTGCAGGATTGCCACACTCCTCCATCACCACCACGCCATTGTGCTGCTGCTGGATGGAGTCTTCCTCAACCTCTCCCTCTCTCCTTGCTGGATCAAGGCGTGGGAGACGTCACCGGGCTGTACGTGTGTTGAACGCGGAGGTGTCGTCCGTTCGGCACTAGGATCTCCGGTGATTTGGATCACGACGAGTACGACTCCTTCAACCCCGTTCTCTTGAACGCTTCCGCTTAGCGATCTACAAGGGTATGTAGATGCACTCTCCTTCCCCTCGTTGCTGGTTTCTCCATAGATAGATCTTGGTGACACGTAGGAAAATTTTGAATTTATGCAACGTTCCCCAACAGTGGCATCAGAGCTAGGTCTATTGCGTAGATTCTTTGCACGAGTAGAACACAAAGTAGTTGTGGGCGTTGATTTTGTTCAATATGCTTACCGTTACTAGTCCAATCTTGTTTCGACGGTATTGTGGGATGAAGCGGCCCGGACCGACCTTACACGTACTCTTACGTGAGACAGGTTCCACCGATTGACATGCACTTGGTGCATAAGGTGGCTAGCGGGTGCCAGTCTCTCCCACTTTAGTCGGAACGGATTCGATGAAAAGGGTCCTTATGAAGGGTAAATAGCAATTGGCATATCACGTTGTGGTTTTGCGTAGGTAAGAAACGTTCTTGCTAGAAACCCATAGCAGCCACGTAAAACATGCAAACAACAATTAGAGGACGTCTAACTTGTTTTTGCAGGGTATGCTATGTGATGTGATATGGCCAAGAAGAATGTGATGAATGATATGTGATGTATGAGATTGATCATGTTCTTGTAATAGGATTCACGACTTGCATGTCGATGAGTATGACAACCGGCAGGAGCCATAGGAGTTGTCTTTATTTATTGTATGACCTGCGTGTCATTGAACAACGCCATGTAATTACTTTACTTTATTGCTAACCGGTAGCCATAGTAGTAGAAGTAATAGTTGGCGAGACAACTTCATGAAGACACGATGATGGAGATCATGATGATGGAGATCATGGTGTCATGCCGGTGACGATGATGATCATGGAACCCCGAAGATGGAGATCAAAAGGAGCAAAATGATATTGGCCATATCATGTCACTATGTGATTGCATGTGATGTTTATGCATCTTGTTTACTTAGAACAATGGTAGTAAATAAGATGATCGCTTACAACAATTTCAAGAAGTGTTCTCCCCTAACTGTGCACCATTGCTAAAGTTCGTCGTTTCGAAGCACCACGTGATGATCGGGTGTGATAGATCCTTACGTTCACATACAACGGGTGTAAGACAGATTTACACATGCAATACACTTAGGGTTAACTTGACGAGCCTAGCATGTACAGACATGGCCTCGGAACACGGAGACCGAAAGGTCGAGCATGAGTCGTATAGTAGAAACGATCAACATGAAGATGTTCACCGATGATGACTAGTCCGTCTCACGTGATGATCGGACACGGCCTAGCTGACTCGGATCATGTAATCACTTAGATGACTAGAGGGATGTCTATCTGAGTGGGAGTTCATAAGATGAACTTAATTATCTGAACATAGTCAAAAGGATTTTGCAAATTATGTCGTAGCTCGCGCTTTAGTTCTACTGTTTTAGATATGTTCCTAGAGAAAATATAGTTGAAAGTTGAAAGTAGCAATTATGCGGACAGTAGAAAGCTTATGTCCTTAATGCACTGCTCAGTGTGCCGAACCCCAAACGTCGTTTGTGGATGTTGCGAACATCGGACATACACGTTTTAATAACTACGTGATAGTTCAGTTAAACGGTTTAGAGTTGAGGCACTAAAGACGTTTTCGAAACATCGCGGAACATATGAGATGTTTCAAGGGCTGAAATTGGGATTTCAGGCTCGTGCCCACGTCAAGAGGTATGAGACCTCCGACGATTTTCTTAGCCTGCAAACTAAGGGAGAAAAGCTCAATCGTTGAGCTTGTGCTCAGATTGTCTGAGTGCAACAATCACTTGAATCGAGTGGGAGTTGATCTTCCAGATGAGATAGTGATGTTTCCCAAAGTCATTGCCACCAAGCTGCTAGAGCTTCGTGATGAACTATAACATATCAGGGATAGATATGATGATCCTTGAAATATTCGTGATGTTTGACACCGCGAAAGTAGAAATCAAGAAGGAGCATCAATTGTTGATGGTTGGTGAAACCACTAGTTTCAAGAAGGGCAAGGGCAAGAAGGGATACTTCATGAAACGGCAAATCAGCTGCTGCTCTAGTGAAGAAACCCAAGGTTGAACCCAAACCCGAGACTAAGTGCTTCTGTAATAAGGGAACAACCACTGGAGCAGGATTACCCTAGATACTTGGTAGATGAGAAGGCTGGCAAGGTCGATAGAAGTATATAGGATATACATTATGTTAATGTGTACTTTACTAGTACTCCTAGTAGCACCAGGGTATTGGATACCGGTTCGGTTGCTAAGTGTTAGTAACTCGAAATAAAAGCTACGGAATAAACGGAGACTAGCTAAAGGTGAGCTGACGATATGTGTTGGAAATGTTTCAAATGTTGATATGATCAATCATCGCACGCTCCCTCTACCATCGAGATTGGTGTTAAAACCTGAATAATTGTTATTTGGTGTTTGCGTTGAGCATAGACATGATTGGATTATGACTATCACAATACGGCTATTCATTTAAAGAGAATAATGATTACTCTATTTATTTGAATAATACCTTCAATGGTCTTGCACCTAAAATGAATGGTTCATTGAAATCCGATCGTAATGATACACATGTTCATGCCAAAAGATAGTAATGATAGTACCACCTACTTGTGGCACTGCCACGTAAGTCATATCGGTATAAAATGCATGAAGAAGCTCCATGTTGATGGATCTTTGGACTCACTCATTTTTGAAAAGTTTGAGACATGCGAACCATGTCTATTGGTGTATATGCATGAAGAAACTCCATGCAAATGGATCGTTTGGACTCGCTTGATTTTGGATCACTTGAGATATGCAAATTATACCACATGGGCAAGATGACTGAAAGCTTCAGTTTCAGTAAGATGGAACAAGGTAGCAACCTGTTGGAAGTAACACATTTTGATGTGTGCAGTCCAATGAGTGCTGAGGCATGCAGTGAATATCGTTTTGTTCTGACTTCACAGATGATTCGAGTAGATGTTGAGTATGTTTACTTGATGAAACACAAGTCTGAATTATTGAATGGTTCAAGTAATTTCAGAGTGAAGTTAAAGATCATTGTGACAAGAGGATAAAATGTCTATGATATGATCATAGAGATGAGTATCTGAGTTACGAGCTTTGGCACGCAATTAAGACATTGTGGAAATTGTTTCACAATAAATACCGCCTGGAACACCATAGTGTGATGGTGTGTCCGAACATCATAGTTGCACCCTATTGGATATGGTGCGTACCATGATATCTCTTATCGAATTACCACTATCGTTCAAGGGTTAGGCATTAGAGACAACCACATTCACTTTAATAGGGCACCACGTAATTCCGTTGAGACGGCACTGTTTGAACTATGGTTTGGAGAAACCTAAGTTGTCGTTTCTTAAAAGTTTGGGGCTGCGACGCTTATGTGAAAAGGTTTCATCGTGATAAGCTCGAACCCAAAACGGATAAATACATCTTCATAGGATACCCAAAATGGTTGGGTATACCTCCTGTCTCAGATCCGGAAGCAAAAGTAATTATTTCTAGAAATAGGTCCTTTCTCGAGGAAAAGTTTCTCTCGAAAGAAAGTTGAGTGGGAGGATGGTGGAGACTTGATGAGGTTATTGAACCGTCACTTCAACTAGTGTGTAGCAGGGAACAGGAAGTTGTTCCTATGGCACCTACACCAATTGAAGTAGAATCTTATGATAGTGATCATGAAACTTTGGATCAAGTCACTACCGTACCTCGTAGGGTGACAAGGATGCGTACTACTTCAGAGTGGTACGGTGATCCTGTCTTGAAGGTCATGTTGCTAGACAACAATGAACCTACGAGCTATGGGGAAGCGATGGTGGGCCCAAATTCCAACAAATGGTTAAGAAACCATGAAATCCGAGATAGGATCCATGTATCAGAACAAAGCATGGACTTTGGCGGACTTGCCCAATGATCGGCAAGCCATTTGATAAATGGATCTTTTAAGAAGAAGACGGACGTGGATGGTAATGTCGCCATCTATGAAGCTCGACTTGTGGCGAAGAGTTTTTCACAAGTTCAAGGAGTTGACTACGATGAGTTTTTCTCATCTGTAGCAATGCTTAAGTCCGTCGGAATCATGTTAGCATAAGCAGCATTTATGAAATCTGGCAGATGGATGTCAAAACGAGTTTCCTTACCAACTTTCATAAGGAAAGGTTGTATGTGATACAATCAGAAAGGTTTTGTCGATCCTAAGGATACTAAAAGGTATGCTAGCTCCAGCAATCCTTCTAAGGACTGGAGTAAGCATCTCGGAGTTGGAATGTGCGCTTTGATGAAATGATCAAAGATTTTGGGTTTATACAAAGTTCATGAGAAACTTGTATTTCCAAAGAAGTGAGTGGGAGCACTATAGAATTTCTGATGAATATATGTTGTTGACATATCATATATCAGAGATGACGTAGATTTTCTAGAAAGCATATAGGGTTATTTGAAAGGTGTTTTTCAATAGAAAACCTGGATTAAGCTACTTGAACATTGAGCATCAAGATCTATAAGGATAGATCAAAATGCTTAATAATACTTTCAAATGAGCACATACCTTGACATGATCTTGAAGGTGTTCAAGATGGATCAGTCAAAGAAGAAGTTCTTGCCTGAGTTGTAAGGTACGAAGTTAAGACTTAAAGCTCGACCTCGGCAGAAAAGAGATAAAGGACGAAGGTCGTCCCCTATGCTTTAGACGTAGGCTCTACAGTATGCTATGCTATGTACCGCACCTGAAGTGTGCCTTGCCATGAGTCAGTCAAGGGGTACAAGAGTGATCCAAGAATAGATCACAGTACAGCGGTCAAAGTTATCCTTAGTAACTAGTGGACTAAGGAATTTTCTCTGTTATGGAGGTGATAAAGAGTTCGACGTAAAGAGTTACGACGATGCAAGCTTAACACCTATCCGGATAGCTCTGAGTAGAGATACCGGATACGTATAATGGAGAAACAATTTAGAATAGCTCCAAGTAGAACAGTTATTTGGAATAGCTCCAAATAGAGCGTGGTAGCTGCATCTAGGAGATGACATAAAGATTTGTAAAGCACACACAGATCTGAAAGGTTCAGACCCGTTGACTAAAACCTCTCTCACAAGCAACATGATCAAACCCAGAACTCATTGAGTGCTAATCACATAGTGATGTGAACTAGATTATTGACTCTAGTAAACTCTTTGGATGTTGGTTACATGGCGATGTGACCTGTGAGTGTTGATCACATGGCGATGTGCACTAGATTATTGACTCTAGTGCAAGTGGGAGACTGTTGGAAATATGCCCTAGAGGCAATAATAAATTGGTTATTATTATATTTACTTGTTCATGATAATCGTTTATTGTCCATGCTATAATTGTATTGATAGGAAACTCAGATACATGTGTGTATATATAGACAACACCATGTCCCTAGTAAGCCTCTAGTTGACTAGCTCGTTGATCAATAGATGGTTACGGTTTCCTGACCATGGACATTGGATGTCGTTGATAACGGGATCACATTGTTAGGAGAATGATGTGATGGACAAGACCCAATCCTAAGCCTAGCACAAAGATCGTGTAGTTCGTATGCTAAAGCTTTTCTAATGTCAAGTATCTTTTCCTTAGACCATGAGATTGTGCAACTCCTGGATACCGTAGGAATGCTTTGGGTGTACCAAACGTCACAACGTAACTGGGTGGCTATAAAGGTGCATTACAGGTATCTCCGAAAGTGTCTGTTGGGTTCGCACGAATCGAGACTGGGATTTGTCACTCCGTGTAAATGGAGACGTATCTCTGGGACCACTCGGTAGGACATCATCATAATGTGCACAATGTGACCAAGGGGTTGATCACGGGATGATGTGTTACGGAACGAGTAAAGAGACTTGCCGGTAACGAGATTGAACAAGGTATCGGTAGACCGACGATCGAATCTCGGGCAAGTACAATACCGCTAGACAAAGGGAATTGTATACAAGATTGATTGAGTCCTTGACATCGTGGTTCATCCGATGAGATCATCGTGGAACATGTGGGAGCCAACATGGGTATCCAGATCCCGCTGTTGGTTATTGACCAGAGAACGTCTCGGTCATGTCTGCATGGTTCCCGAACCCGTAGGGTCTACACACTTAAGGTTCGATGACGCTAGGGTTATAAAGGAAGTTTGTATGTGGTTACCGAATGTTGTTCGGAGTCCTGGATGAGACCCCGGACGTCACGAGGAGTTCCGGAATGGTCCGGAGGTAAAGATTTGGAAGTCCTGTTTTGGTCACCGGAAAAGTTTCGGGTTTTATCGGTAACGTACCGGGACCACTGGGAGGGTCCCGGGGGTCCACCAAGTGGGGCCACCGGCCCCAGAGGCTTGCATGGGCCTAGAGTGGAAAGGGACCAGCCCCAGAGTGGGCTGGTGCACCTCCCACCCTTGCCCAAGGCGCAACTAGGAGGGGAGAGGGGAAACCCTAGGGCAGATGGGCCCTAAGGCCCACCCTAGGCGCGCCTCCCCTCTCTCCCCCTCTTGGCCCCCCCCCCCCCAAGTCCCATCTAGGGCTGGCCGCACCCCTTGGGGTGGGAAACCCTAAAGGGGGCGCAGTCCCCCTTCCCCCTATATATATTTGAGGTTTTGGGCTGTCATACACATGAGAACCTCTCCCTCTTGGTGCAGCCCTACCTCTCTCCCTACTCCTCCTCTCCCGCGGTGCTTGGCGAAGCCCTGCAGGATTGCCACACTCCTCCATCACCACCACGCCGTTGTGCTGCTGCTGGATGGAGTCTTCCTCAACCTCTCCCTCTCTCCTTGCTGGATCAAGGCGTGGGAGACGTCACCGGGCTGTGTTGAACGCGGAGGTGCCGTCCGTTCGGCACTAGGATCTCCGGTGATTTGGATCACGACGAGTACGACTCCTTCAACCCCGTTCTCTTGAACGCTTCCGCTTAGCGATCTACAAGGGTATGTAGATGCACTCTCCTTCCCCTCGTTGCTGGTTTCTCCATAGATAGATCTTGGTGACATGTAGGAAAATTTTGAATTTATGCTACGTTCCCCAACAGATATTTGGAAAGGGTCCTGGCGGACAATCTGTTCCAAAGGACGCTGACGGATGCGCACCCATGTGGAAGAAGAAATCTATATTTTGGGACCTTCCATATTGGAAAGACCTAGAGGTCCGCTCCGCAATCGACGTGATGCACGTGACGAAGAATCTTTGCATGACCCTGCTTGGCTTCTTGGGCGTGTATGGGAAGACAAAAGATACACCTGAGGCACAGGAGGACCAGCAACGTATGCACGGAGAAGACGGCATACATCAGGGTCATGCAAGCTACGCTCTTACCAAAGAAGAGAAGGAAATCTTCTTTTAATGCCTGCTCGGTATTAAGGTACCGTCTGGCTTCTCGGCGAATATAAAGGGAATAATAAACATGGCAGAGAAAAAGTTCCAGAACCTAAAGTCTCATGACTGCCACGTGATTATGACGCAACTGCTTCCGGTTGCATTGAGGGGGCTTCTACCGGAAAACGTTCGATTAGACATTGTGAAGCTATGTGCATTTCTCAATGCAATCTCTCAGAAGGTAATCGATCCAGAAATCATACCAAGGTTACATAATGATTTGGTGCAATGTCTTGTCAGTTTCGAGTTGGTGTTCCCACCATCCTTCTTCAACATCATGACACACGTCCTAGTTCACCTATGCGAAGAGATTAACGTTTTGGGTCCTGTATTTCTACACAATATGTTCCCCTTTGAGAGGTTCATGGGAGTCTTAAAGAAATATGTTCATAACCGTGCTAGGCCAGAAGGAAGCATCTCCAAGGTCCATCAAAATGAGGAGGTCATTGAGTTTTGTATTGACTCTATTCCTGACCTTAAGCCGATTGGTGTTCCTGAATTGCGGCATAAGGGCAGACTGGATGGAAAAGGCATGCTAGGAGGGGAACAAATAATATGTATGGACGGACATTCTCTCACTGAAGCACACTACACAGTTATACAGAATTCCGCCTTGTTGGCTTCGTATATGGATGAACACAAGAATTTGCTACGCTCCAAACACCCGGAGCGGTCTGATGACTGGATTACACGTGAACAAACCAGGAGTTTCGCCAGCTGGTTGCAGACACGTACCATGCGTGACACCTCTATTGAAGATAACCTGTACTTGCTGTCCCAGTTACCATCTTCGAATATAATGACTTTCAAAGGGTACGAGATAAATGGTAATTCATTTTACACGATCGCCCAAGATAAGAAGAGCACCAACCAAAACAGTGGTGTCCGCTTTGATGCAGAAATCAAGACGGGAAAGGAAACATATTATGGTTATATACAGGACATATGGGAACTTGACTATCGACGTGGTTTAAAGGTCCCTTTGTTTCGGTGCAAATGGGTCAATATGACACGAGGCGGGGTAACGGAAGACCCACAGTATGGAATGACAACAGTGGATCTCAACAATCTTGCGTATGCAGACGAACCATTCGTCCTAGCCAATGATGTGGCACAGGTTTTCTATGTGAAGGACATGTCTACCAAGCCAAGAAAAAGAAAAGATAAGGAAGCGAATGCATCGTACGATGAGCCAAAGCGGCACATAGTTCTTTCTGGGAAGAGAAACATCGTGGGAGTGGATGACTAGATAGACAAGTGAGAAGATTATGAAAAGTTGCTCCATTCACAGTGAATATTGACCCGAGCATCCCGTTAAATGATTTAGATTTTCCATGGTTACGGCGCAAAGGGACACACGCGAAGAAAAAGTTTCACACCCAAAGATCTGGGATGTGATCGGCTTCACTAGCTATCATCACTTTCTTCTGTGTTTCGCACCGAGAGGGGAATCTCTGTAATAGTTAGGGTAGTTATGTGTTTTGGCATTTGAAACACGAAGAAATTTTATGTGCAAACAAATTCACACTAATTTCAAATAATTCAAAATTTAAACTATTCAAATTTGAAAACTACGGGCACTAACAGAAAAAATAGCAGAAAAGAAACAAAAACTATAGCTGAAAAGAAAAAAACTATATAAAAAAACTACTCAAAAATAAATAGAAGAAAATAAATATAGTAGAAAAGAAAAAACTACTCAAAAATAAATAGAAGAAAAAATAAAGAAGAAAAGAAAAAAATTATATTTGCTATTTTTCAATCGTTTACAAAATGACCGTGAAATTGAAAATCACTACAAAATGAACTCTGAAAATGTTGAATTTTGGCAAACTAGATGAAAAACTACTCACAAATAAATAGAAGAAAATAAATATAACAGAAAAGAAAAAACTGAACAAAAAACTACGCAAAAATAAATAGAACAAAATAAAGCAGAAAAGAAAAAAACTATAAAAAAAATTGGGGCGCTGCCCTATGGGCCTGATAGGCCACAGGTGTGTAATTACACGCCTTAAAGGCCCAGCAGACTCACAGGGCAGCGCGCAGAGTTTAGGCCCACAAGCCTGCTAGCTATATAGAGGAGTTCGAAGTGGTAGCCGTGGCTGGGTTTATAAACCAGTGCGGCTGCCCTTCGCCCGGCGAGGTGGGACTAAACTTTGAGGTGGCAGCGCGACCCCTTTAGTACCGGGTCGTGCACAAACCGGTACTAAAGGGAGGGCCTTTAGTACCGGTTTGTGCCACCACTCGGTACTAAAGGGTGTCGCTTCCCGCCGCTTGGCCTAGCCAAAACAGGCCTTTAGTACCGGTTGGTGGCTCCAACCGGTACTAAAGGTGCCTTCTATATATACAACAGCTACGAAAATTTCAGTTTCCCTCTCTGTTTGTTCCTCTGTTTCCGTCTCCGTCGCTGTCGCCGCCGCCCTCGATCGTCTCCGTCGCCGCTCGTCTCCGTCGCCGCCCCCGTCCCCGTCGCCGCCCCCGTCCCCGTCGCCGCCCCGGGCCTGTCCCCGTCACGTCGTCCCCGTCCCCGTCGCACCGTCCCCGCCGTCGCCGCCCCGGTCGTCGCCTCGCCGTCGCCGTCGCCCGCTGTGAGCTCTCCCCCTCTAACCCCTCTCCCTCGCCCCCGGCGGCCACCATGGGCGCCTCCCCTCCCCGAGCCCATACACACACACACACAAGCATGCATGAACACACACACACACACGTACATATGTATTTTGTATGTTTAATTAGTTTAGATTATTTAGTGTTTAATTAGTATATACGTATTTTGTATGTTTAATTAGTTTAGACTATTTAGATTATTATTTTTTCACTATTATATATGTATGAATGCATGTTAGATGGATATAATTAGTGTTTAATTAGTATGGCAATTTTTTATATAATGTTGTTTTTCAGTTTTTAATGGATGTATAGAAGTTGTGTTTTCTGTTTTTAGTGTTAGATGCTTAATTAGTATGAAATAGTATATAGATTTTTGAAATAGTAGAAATGTTAGAAATTTTAGTTATCAAAATCCAATCATTAAAAAAATATTACTTTTTGCGGGCATATAGCTAGTATTTGTTCTCGACGATGCCCGGCCCGCATCCTCGCCGTCGACCCGTCCGCGACGACGTCCAGCCGACCCATGTCCGGGACTGGGCTCCGCCGGGCTGGCACTGGGAGGTGCTGCCTGGAGGGGCGCGCCGCTTGATGAGGAACCCGGCCCCGGGTCCCGTCGTCGACCCTGATCTCGTTTGGTGGCGTTCGCGTGGGCCAGTTTCGGTGCGGAGGGACCCGGCCCCGCCGGAAGTGGTACGTCGCCGTGTCAGGGAGGAGGACGAGCACGTCCATCGCTACATGGTTGCGTTAGAGGGCGGCAGGTTCTCCAATACCTGGCAGTATCTTCGGGGATCTCACTTCAGCTATGATCCTGTGAGGGTTCCTTCTCTTTGGGTGTCCACCGCCCGCGCCGCAGGAACCGCGAGTGTCCTAGATTCTTCTGTAGTATTCGATCTTTAATTAGCTAGCCAGTGATGTAATATTGAATATTATATATTATTCGAGACGATGTATTCGAGATTATATCTATTATTCTAGACGAAGTATTCGAGATTATATCTATTATTCGAGACGATGTAATTTGAATACTAAATTGTTTTATATTTCTTTTGAATTAGTTAAATAAAAGCTATGGCAGACAATACTGACAGAGAGGGAGAACAGACCATGTTCGATATGATACGCGGGCCAGATGATGATCAGAATGAAGAAGATTATGACGGCTCCGAATTTCTAAACAACACCGGAGAGGGTGATATGATATTCGATCGCGACGACCGAATTGATGAAGTCATGAACTACGATTATGACGATGACGAAGGACATGTTGATCCTGAAACAACAAAGACCGGCGAGGTATATATATTTATATAAGCAGGTATCTGGTGATCATCACATGTTTTAAATGACTTGAAGATATATTAATGAATCGATCTTTGTTCTTTCAGCCATCCGGATCGAGCAAATCTTCAGGCAAAAGGACGAAACGAGGCCCGAACAAAAAGTTGAAGGAGGGCGTAATGTACAATATCGAGGCAGTCAGACCTAATGGCGAACCATTAGCGCCTAAGAAGATTGCGGACAAGTTCATTCGTCAGTGCGGAGTTCTTGTGAAGGACCAACTCCCGATCTCCCTTCAAGAATGGAGAGAGCCAGCGAAAGACAAAAGACAAAAAGGCAAAGAGGACGCTGCTCCATGTCCAGATGTTACTTTTGTCGACAAGAATCAAAAAGATCTGCTTTGAGATACTCTCATGGAACATTTCACCCTACCAGATCATTTCACAGAACCAGATGTGCAGAAAGTCAAGGACGCTGCTCTTAGGAAGATGGCGCTTGCATTCAAGAACCACAAGAATCGTGAATGGGACAAGTACGTCAAGGGAGGAAGGAAGACTCCAGTATTCGAGGGAACACTAGAGAACCAACGTGCTCATTGGGACAATTTCGTGAAATTCAAGGATTCGGAATTAGCTAAGGAACGGTCGAGAATAAACAAGAAGAATGCCGAAAAAAAGGATAAGTTCCATAAACTGGGGCCAGGTGGCTATGCGGTGGCAATGCCTAAGTGGGATAAGTCTGAGAAAGAGATGGAGGATGCAGGTGCCACTCCGGTTACTAAGAGCTGGCCCCCCAGGGTCAGGACTTGGTTCTATGCGCATGGGGGGGAGTTGGACCCGAAGACAGGCAATGTTTCGACGAGGGCAAGTCTGAAGGGAGCCGAGGATGCGATACTTGTTGCAATAGAAGAGGCACGATCGGGGGTGTTCCAGCCCAATAGAGAGAACGACGAGCTTACGCGTGCCCTGGGAAATCCTAAACACCCGGGAAGAACACGAGGCAAGGGTGCTATTCCGTGGTATGAGGGGTTCTCAGAATGGAACACCGACTACAGAACCTGTGCGAGAAAGAAGATTGCGGAGGAGAAGAAGAGGAAGATGGAGGAGGAGCAGAGGAAGCGGGACTATGAACGGCTTCAAGGCCTAGAAGCAAGTCAAGCGGAATTGGTAGTCAAATTCCAGCGGCAGCAGGAGCAGATCGACTCACTTACCCAACAAAGGGGGTCTCAGCAGCTGCAGCAGCTAGCGAATGATCCAGCATTGGATAGCACTGCCCCATCCATGCCGAGAAGCAGCGTGGGTTCCGCCCCGGACGACGCAATGATGGGTAGATACCCCGTGGATGACATCACGGAGAACACTAGCTGCGAGCTACACGTCAAAATGAAGAACATATCCATGAAGGTGGCGAACACCGTTGCTTTTACAAATCCCCCTGAGGCAACCTTCCATTGCAACCTGATTCCAGCGGGCTATGCTCGTGTCTTGGTTGATGAGGTGGTGGACCCATATTCGGAGCTAGAGCTTGACTATCCTGGAGGTGACGACGAGCGCTTTCTCGGAGACGCCAAACATCGTATCATCCTATGGAAAAAGGATTGCATCATCTTTCGAAGGCCACCGACACCGCGTCAGCCGACTCCTCGTCGAAGTCCGCCACCGAGTCAGCAGTCTCCCGCTCCTGCAAGTCCACCAAGTCCGGCAAAGTGTCAGGCCACTCCTCCTCCAAGTCCGGCAAAGTGTCAGGCCACTCCTCCTCCTCCAAGTCCGCCACAGCGTCAGACATCCACTCCTCCTCCAAGTCTGGCACAACCTCATGCCACTCCTCCTCCTCCAAGTCCGGCATAGCTTCAGGCGGCCACTCCTCCTCGTCCAACTCAGCCCCATCAGCCGTCTCCGCCGCCTCACCAATCACAGAAGAGACACCCCGCAGCTATGGTGCGTAGCGGTACGAGTTGAGGTAGTACAGGAAGTACAGGCAGAGGCAAGCGATATAAATATGGTCCAAGCCTCACGCCTCTTCCGCAGAGGGCTTATGACAGGTCCGAGGAGGAAATCGCAGCCATATCAAAGTCCGAGGTGGAAGCCCATCTTGCACCGAAACCGCCAACGCCGCCAAGGGAGAAAGTGCCTGAGGAAACGATTGACCACTTCATTCGTATGGCTCAACCACCAGCTCCCAAGCCTGTTGACACAGACTATGAGCGCCACATCAGGAAGTTAAATCGAGCACGTGTACATAAGGAGGCGAGCTCGGGATCGAGCAAACAAGAAGGAGCTGTCAAAAAATGCGGGAAAACCATTCCCAGCTGGGAGAACAGGCGGCGCAATCGATCCTCTCGCTTGTTGTGCCAACAACATGTGACAGTACATGCGCCCAATATTATTGTGGGCAAACAGTTTATGTTCCTGAGGTGGGCAATGTGGTAATAACGGAGGAGCATATAATGCAGGCTGAAGTTCTCAAAATCACTATTGGACAACTCCTCGAGATCGAGCCCATGCCTGTGCTTAGAGAGGATGAAATAAAACGGAAATATGTCCGAGGCCAACCTTTGGTCGAGCCAGACAAGGTCAAGAACCTCCCAACGAGAATGTATGAATTGCATCAATGGTACATGAACATTACCAAGATTTCCGATCGATTGTCCCTCATGGCGAATGTCAAGGAGGAGCATTACTACCATGAGAAAGCTGTGTCCGTTGAGTATTAAGAACTGTTTCAGTTATACAATCAAGACGCACTCAACAAATCTATCGTCAGTTGCTATTGTCTGTAAGTGATTTCTTTCTGTAATTTAAGTCTCAAGCTAGCTGTAGTGATCCTTTTGATCAATCATTACCTGTAATTATCCTCACTATATTCTTTTCTATGGTATTATATGCAGGATGAAGATGTATGAAATGAGAAAAGGTGGACGCTATGGCATTGGGTTCATTGACCCAAACACCGTTAATGAATACACATGGAAAATAGATGAACGTCATCAAAAGGCCGTAGAGGACAGCATGCTAGAGTTCATGAAGCGCCTCAAATACAATGAAGATATACTACTTCCTTACAACTTCCAGTGAGTCACACTGTCTTGTACTACAAATTCTCTGTTTTTGCCTACTAGCTAGCTACATGTTTTTGCTTACATATGCCCGCTTAATTAAGACATGCAGACGTGTGTGCATGCAGATTTCACTGGGTCTTGTGTATCATTAAAGTTGACGCCGGAACAGTTGAAATACTGGACTCACTACTCAAAGAAAAAACTGACTATAACATCTTGTTTGGGATAGTCAACAGGTAATTTCAATCATTATTAATTATATATCTCGGCCTATTTAGTTCGTCATTTCATGATATGAACTATTTAATAACCCCTTTATTCATTTTCTTTGTCGACGGGCAGGGCTCGGGCAAGGTTCATCAGGGTCACGGACGGCGAATGGAAAGAAAAGCTTAAATGGGGAAGACCCAAGGTAAGTAATTAAGTAGTACTAGCTAGCTAGCTAGCTGCCATCTCTTTAATTATCATGCTTGATTAATTATTGTCTGATCAAATTCCATTCTCGTAAAGGCCCTGAAGCAGGCGCAGGGGACTAATCTGTGTGCATTCTGCGTTTGCGAGAACATTCGCATGATGGCGTCCAAAAGGAGCAGATCTCAAAGACAGGAATGGGTACGCTTGTCAAAACACTATTCACAATTTTTACACCATTATCGATATCTAGTCACACAACTAATACACATGCATATTGATCTCGTTCTTAACAGTTCAGAGAGGTGCGGGCGAAGCTCCTAGAAACAGAGCGCGTAGAAGCACTTCAAGAGGAAATAGCGGGATTTTTGCTCGACCAGGTCATAAATCCGAAGGGAAAATACTATTACCCACTACCGCCCCCATGAAAACCACTTCCAATTGTCATCGTGCTCCGAAGGCACCAATTAGGCTATAATGCCACTGGCTCCGAAGGCAACATGCATGTGTAGGAGAAATTGTATATAGCTATACATGTGTGTATGTGTGAATTAATTAATATGATGGTTTGTGAGACATTGATGATATATATATGCATGATTGGTTCTACTAGAAATTCTATGCATAACGTGTACAATGTGTAGTATCGTAAAATACCAGCAAACGAAAAAGAATTAAAATGGAAACACAAAATTAAATGAAAAAGAAATCATAAAACTAAAACCCCCCAAACCTTATAGTACCGGTTGGTCTTACCAACCGGTACTAAAGGGCTCCAGGCTCCTGGAGCTGGCTCGTGCCACGTGGTTTCCCTTTAGCACCGGTTCATGTTGAATCGGTACTAAAGGGGGGGGCCTTTAGTGCCCACACTTTAGTGCCGGTTATGGAACCGGCACTAAAGGGCCTTACGAACCGGTGCTATTGCCCGGTTCTCCACTAGTGTCAACAGCAACTAAAATATGTGTATAACCATTGGAGGCAGGAAAAGGTCCCATATAATCAAAGCCCCAAAAATCAAACGGTTCAATAACAAGAGAATAATTCATAGGCATTTCTTGACGTCTACTGATGTTACCTATTCTTTGACATTCATCACAAGATACGACAAACTTACGAGCATCTTTGAAAAGAGTAGGCCAATAAAAACCAGATTGTAGTACCTTGTGTGCAGTTCTATCTCCAGTGTGCACTACAAAAAAAGGACACATTCATGACATTTTGGGCCGAACGAAAAAAAATTCTGTCATACATATGACACTTCTATGACGGTAATTGTGACAAAACCCGGTATCATCATAGATGTGGTGGGCTCCTACTTCTATGACAAAAAATCATGACAGAAAATGGGCTTTTCGTCCTAGGCGGGCCGGAGACACAGCTGCATGACATTCTTTGGGTCGTCCATGATGGAAAAAACCGTGGTAGAAGCGAGGGGGAGGAAAATTTCGGGGAGTTGCCGGTTACGGTGGGAGGTCGGGGGCCGAGCGATGCGCGTTTCTCTCGTACACATACGTGCGTTTGTGCGAGGCGTTGGCTCTAACTGAACCCAAGCGAGGCGTTGGGCTCTAACTGAACTCGAGCGATTGCACTGCAGGCTACGTGTTACTGAACCCGAGCGATCGATCGATGGCTGTTAACTAAACCCGATGGAGCGACTCCTTCGCTACTGCTGCTAACTGAAGCCGATCGATTGGATGAACAGTGAGTGTTGCGGGGGGGGGGGGGGTGGATGAACATTGAGCGGTGGCTTGCCTCTGGATGAACAGGACCCCATGGTGTGGAGGGCTGGATGAACAGTAGACGGTGGAGCGGTGGCCGTGGAGGGGTGGTTGAACAGGACCCCGTGGTTTGGAGGGCTGGATGAACATTAGACGGTGGAGGGGTGGTTGAACAGTAGCCGCTGGAGTAGCGCGCGATGGAGGCTGGATGAACAGGAGCCCGTGGAGGCTGGAGGAGGTTGACGGTAGCCCGTGGAGGCTGGAGGAGGTCGATGGTGGAGATGAATAGTATCCCGTGGAGTCCCATTTTGCGGTACGCCACACCCCTCCCGATGAACAGGACCCCCGTTTCGACCGTAGGAGGTCCGTTTCCTCTGTTTTGCGGTACGCCACACCCCTCCTGATGAACAGGACCCCCGTTTCGACTGTAGGAGGTCCGTTTCATCCGTTTTGCGGTACACCGCACCCCTCCCAATCAACAGGACCCCCGTTTCGACCGTAAGACGTCCGTTTCCTCCGTTTTGCGGTACGCCACATCCCTCTCGACCAAAAGGACCCTCGTTTCGATCGTAGGAGGTCCGTTTCCTCTGTTTTGCGGTATGCCAAATCATCTAACTTCCCGGATGGTCACCCATCCTCTCACTATTCCAGCCTGAGCACGCTTAACTTCCGGGTTCTATTCTCCCTCGTTTCCAAGTCTGCACTTGTTGTTTTCCTGACAATAGTAAGGTGTCAATCCTATTAACCTCAGGAATTTAGCTTGAGCATGAAGTCACAAATTTCTTTATTTGAGTTTGAAACTATTGTTCTAAAAAATTAGTAACACTAATATTTCTTGAATAACTAGTTTGACCACAGTTTGACCACAGTTTGACCACAGTTTGGCCATAGTTTGACCAGATTTGACCAAAATTCAAAAAAACTAAAATAATTATTTAGTAACACTAATATTCTAGAATAATTATTTGACCATTGTTTGACCACAGTTTGACCACACAGTTTGAAATTTTTTCGATTTTTTCCACTCTAGATCTTAAAAGCCCCGTAACTTTTTTCTGTTAGGTTTTTGAGGATTTTGAAAATGTTTAACGGGGTTCCCCCGGTTAAATTTGGATGTAACTTTTTGAGTAGATGATTTTTCATATAAAAAACTTTTTCATCCGAGTTAGTATGCAAAACTTATGTCCATTTTTACAAATTCTCGAGAGATTTTGCAAATAAAGTCGAAATTCATATTTGCAAATTTTTCCAACAACTAGACCACATATCTCATGGGAAATTTATTTTCTTTTAATTTTTTGACATTTTCATCATTTTCTTTTATTATTTTTAAAACTGAAAAGGCGATCCACAGGGGGGGGTAGAGTTTGAAAATGGGACCTTTAGTAGTAGCGCGGTTTTTTACCCCCTCGCTACTACTATGGCACCACTTAGTAGTAGCGAGGACTAAAAACCAACGCTACTGCTATCAAACTTAGTAGTAGCGAGGTTTAAAAACCCGCGCTACTACTATGGCATGTCCCGGGGGGCACGGTAGAGACCGCTTAGTAGTAGCGAGGGTTAAAAACCCGCACTCCTGCTATCAACTTAGTAGTAGCGAGGTTTTAAAACCTGCGCAACTGGTAAGTAGCAGTAGCGAGGGTGTTTTTAACCCTCGCTACTAGTAACTTTCTGTGTATAGGCTTTTCCCTAGTAGTGCAGGTCCGTTTCCATGCCGAGAAGCAGCGTGGGTTCCGCCCCGGACGACGCAATGATGGGTAGATACCCCGTGGATGACATCACGGAGAACACTAGCTGCGAGCTACACGTCAAAATGAAGAACATATCCATGAAGGTGGCGAACGTCGTTGCTTTTACAAATCCCCCCGAGGCAACCTTCCATTGCAACCTGATTCCAGCGGGCTATGCTTGTGTCTTGGTTGATGAGGTGGTGGACCCATATTCGGAGCTAGAGCTTGACTATCCTGGAGGTGACGACGAGCGCTTTCTCGGAGACGCCAAACATCGTATCATCCTATGGAAAAAGGATTGCATCATCTTTCGAAGGCCACCGACACCGCGTCAGCCGACTCCTCGTCGAAGTCCGCCACCAAGTCAGCAGTCTCCCGCTCCTGCAAGTCCACCAAGTCCGGCAAAGTGTCAGGCCACTCCTCCTCCAAGTCCGGCAAAGTGTCAGGCCACTCCTCCTCCTCCAAGTCCGCCACAGCGTCAGACATCCACTCCTCCTCCAAGTCCGGCACAACCTCATGCCACTCCTCCTCCTCCAAGTCCGGCATAGCTTCAGGCGGCCACTCCTCCTCGTCCAACTCAGCCCCATCAGCCGTCTCCGCCGCCTCACCAATCACAGAAGAGACACCCCGCAGCTATGGTGCGTAGCGGTACGAGTTGAGGTAGTACAGGAAGTACAGGCGGAGGCAAGCGATATAAATATGGTCCAAGCCTCACGCCTCTTCCGCATAGGGCTTATGACAGGTCCGAGGAGGAAATCGCAGCCATATCAAAGTCCGAGGTGGAAGCCCATTTTGCACCGAAACCGCCAACGCCGCCAAGGGAGAAAGTGCCTGAGGAAACGATTTACCACTTCATTCGTATGGCTCAACCACCAGCTCCCAAGCCTGTTGACACAGACTATGAGCGCCACATCAGGAAGTTAAATCGAGCACGTGTACATAAGGAGGCGAGCTCGGGATCGAGCAAACAAGAAGGAGCTGTCAAAAAATGCGGGAAAACCATTCCCAGCTGGGAGAACAGGCGGCGCAATCGATCCTCTCGCTTGTTGTGCCAACAACATGTGACAGTACATGCGCCCAATATTATTGTGGGCAAACAGTTTATGTTCCTGAGGTGGGCAATGTGGTAATAACGGAGGAGCATATAATGCAGGCTGAAGTTCTCAAAATCACTATTGGACAACTCCTCGAGATCGAGCCCATGCCTGTGCTTAGAGAGGATGAAATAAAACGGAAATATGTCCGAGGCCAACCTTTGGTCGAGCCAGACAAGGTCAAGAACCTCCCAACGAGAATGTATGAATTGCATCAATGGTACATGAACATTACCAAGATTTCCGATCGATTGTCCCTCATGGTGAATGTCAAGGAGGAGCATTACTACCATGAGAAAGCTGTGTCCGTTGAGTATTAAGAACTGTTTCAGTTATACAATCAAGACGCACTCAACAAATCTATCGTCAGTTGCTATTGTCTGTAAGTGATTTCTTTCTGTAATTTAAGTCTCAAGCTAGCTGTAGTGATCCTTTTGATCAATCATTACCTGTAATTATCCTCACTATATTCTTTTCTGTGGTATTATATGCAGGATGAAGATGTATGAAATGAGAAAAGGTGGACGCTATGGCATTGGGTTCATTGACCCAAACACCGTTAATGAATACACATGGAAAATAGATGAACGTCATCAAAAGGCCGTAGAGGACAGCATGCTAGAGTTCATGAAGCGCCTCAAATACAATGAAGATATACTACTTCCTTACAACTTCCAGTGAGTCACACTGTCTTGTACTACAAATTCTCTGTTTTTGCCTACTAGCTAGCTACATGTTTTTGCTTACATATGCCCGCTTAATTAAGACATGCAGACGTGTGTGCATGCAGATTTCACTGGGTCTTGTGTATCATTAAAGTTGACGCCGGAACAGTTGAAATACTGGACTCACTACTCAAAGAAAAAACTGACTATAACATCTTGTTTGGGATAGTCAACAGGTAATTTCAATCATTATTAATTATATATCTCGGCCTATTTAGTTCGTCATTTCATGATATGAACTATTTAATAACCCCTTTATTCATTTTCTTTGTCGACGGGCAGGGCTCGGGCAAGGTTCATCAGGGTCACGGACGGCGAATGGAAAGAAAAGCTTAAATGGGGAAGACCCAAGGTAAGTAATTAAGTAGTACTAGCTAGCTAGCTAGCTGCCATCTCTTTAATTATCATGCTTGATTAATTATTATCTGATCAAATTCCATTCTCGTAAAGGCCCTGAAGCAGGCGCAGGGGACTAATCTGTGTGCATTCTGCGTTTGCGAGAACATTCGCATGATGGCGTCCAAAAGGAGCAGATCTCAAAGACAGGAATGGGTACGCTTGTCAAAACACTATTCACAATTTTTACACCATTATCGATATCTAGTCACACAACTAATACACATGCATATTGATCTCGTTCTTAACAGTTCAGAGAGGTGCGGGCGAAGCTCCTAGAAACAGAGCGCGTAGAAGCACTTCAAGAGGAAATAGCGGGATTTTTTCTCGACCAGGTCATAAATCCGAAGGGAAAATACTATTACCCGCTACCGCCCCCATGAAAACCACTTCCAATTGTCATCGTGCTCCGAAGGCACCAATTAGGCTATAATGCCACTGGCTCCGAAGGCAACATGCATATGTAGGAGAAATTGTATATAGCTATACATGTGTGTATGTGTGAATTAATTAATATGATGGTTTGTGAGACATTGATGATATATATATGCATGATTGGTTCTACTAGAAATTCTATGCATAACGTGTACAATGTGTAGTATCGTAAAATACCAGCAAACGAAAAAGAATTAAAATGGAAACACAAAATTAAATGAAAAAGAAATCATAAAACTAAAACCCCCCAAACCTTATAGTACCGGTTGGTCTTACCAACCGGTACTAAAGGGCTCCAGGCTCCTGGAGCTGGCTCGTGCCACGTGGTTTCCCTTTAGCACCGGTTCGTGTTGAACCGGTACTAAAGGGGGGGGGCTTTAGTGCCCACACTTTAGTGCCGGTTATGGAACCGGCACTAAAGGGCCTTACGAACCGGTGCTATTGCCCGGTTCTGCACTAGTGTCAACAGCAACTAAAATATGTGTATAACCATTGGAGGCAGGAAAAGGTCCCATATAATCAAAGCCCCAAAAATCAAACAGTTCAATAACAAGAGAATAATTCATAGGCATTTCTTGATGTCTACTGATGTTACCTATTCTTTGACATTCATCACAAGATACGACAAACTTACGAGCATCTTTGAAAAGAGTAGGCCAATAAAAACCAGATTGTAGTACCTTGTGTGCAGTTCTAACTCCAGTGTGCACTACAAAAAAAAGACACATTCATGACATTTTGGGCCGAACGAAAAAAATTTCTGTCATACATATGACACTTCTATGACGATAATTGTGACAAAACCCGGTATCATCATAGATGTGGTGGGCTCCTACTTCTATGACAAAAAATCATGACAGAAAATGGGCTTTTCATCCTAGGCGGGCCGGAGACACAGCTGCATGACATTCTTTGGGTCGTCCATGATGGAAAAAATCGTGGTAGAAGCGAGGGGGAGGAAAATTTCGGGGAGTTGCCGGTTACGGTGGGAGGTCGGGGGCCGAGCGATGCGCGTTTCTCTCGTACACATACGTGCGTTTGTGCGAGGCGTTGGCTCTAACTGAACCCAAGCGAGGCGTTGGGCTCTAACTGAACTCGAGCGATTGCACTGCAGGCTACGTGTTACTGAACCCGAGCGATCGATCGATGGCTGTTAACTAAACCCGATGGAGCGACTCCTTCGCTACTGCTGCTAACTGAAGCCAATCGATTGGATGAACAGTGAGTGTTGCGGGGGGGGGGGGGGGGGTGGATGAACATTGAGCGGTGGCTTGCCTCTGGATGAACAGGACCCCATGGTGTGGAGGGCTGGATGAACAGTAGACGGTGGAGCGGTGGCCGTGGAGGGGTGGTTGAACAGGACCCCGTGGTTTGGAGGGCTGGATGAACATTAGACGGTGGAGGGGTGGTTGAACAGTAGCCGCTGGAGTAGCGCGCGGTGGAGGCTGGATGAACAGGAGCCCGTGGAGGCTGGAGGAGGTTGACGGTAGCCCGTGGAGGCTGGAGGAGGTCGATGGTGGAGATGAATAGTATCCCGTGGAGTCCCATTTTGCGGTACGCCACACCCCTCCCGATGAACAGGACCCCCGTTTCGACCGTAGGAGGTCCGTTTCCTCTGTTTTGCGGTACGCCACACCCCTCCTGATGAACAGGACCCCCGTTTCGACTGTAGGAGGTCCGTTTCATCCGTTTTGCGGTACACCGCACCCCTCCCAATCAACAGGACCCCCGTTTCGACCGTAGGACGTCCGTTTCCTCCGTTTTGCGGTACGCCACATCCCTCTCGACCAAAAGGACCCTCGTTTCGATCGTAGGAGGTCCGTTTCCTCTGTTTTGCGGTATGCCAAATCATCTAACTTCCCGGATGGTCACCCATCCTCTCACTACTCCAGCCTGAGCACGCTTAACTTCCGGGTTCTATTCTCCCTCGTTTCCAAGTCTGCACTTGTTGTTTTCCTGACAATAGTAAGGTGTCAATCCTATTAACCTCAGGAATTTAGCTTGAGCATGAAGTCACAAATTTCTTTATTTGAGTTTGAAACTATTGTTCTAAAAAATTAGTAACACTAATATTTCTTGAATAACTAGTTTGACCACAGTTTGACCACAGTTTGACCACAGTTTGGCCATAGTTTGACCAGATTTGACCAAAATTCAAAAAAACTAAAATAATTATTTAGTAACACTAATATTCTAGAATAATTATTTTGACCATTGTTTGACCACAGTTTGACCACACAGTTTGAAATTTTTTCGATTTTTTCCACTCTAGATCTTAAAAGCCCCGTAACTTTTTTCTGTTAGGTTTTTGAGGATTTTGAAAATGTTTAACGGGGTTCCCCCCGGTTAAATTTGGATGTAACTTTTTGAGTAGATGATTTTTCATATAAAAAACTTTTTCATCCGAGTTAGTATGCAAAACTTATGTCCATTTTTACAAATTCTCGAGAGATTTTGCAAATAAAGTCGAAATTCATATTTGCAAATTTTCCCAACAACTAGACCACATATCTCATGGGAAATTTATTTTCTTTTAATTTTTTGACATTTTCATCATTTTCTTTTATTATTTTTAAAACTGAAAAGGCGATCCACAGGGGGGGGTAGAGTTTGAAAATGGGACCTTTAGTAGTAGCGCGGTTTTTTACCCCCTCGCTACTACTATGGCACCACTTAGTAGTAGCGAGGACTAAAAACCAACGCTACTGCTATCAAACTTAGTAGTAGCGAGGTTTAAAAACCCGCGCTACTACTATGGCATGTCCCGGGGGGCACGGTAGAGACCGCTTAGTAGTAGCGAGGGTTAAAAACCCGCACTCCTGCTATCAACTTAGTAGTAGCGAGGTTTTAAAACCTGCGCAACTGGTAAGTAGCAGTAGCGAGGGTTTTTAACCCTCGCTACTAGTAACTTTCTGTGTATAGGCTTTTCCCTAGTAGTGCAGGTCCGTTTCCATGCCGAGAAGCAGCGTGGGTTCCGCCCCGGACGACGCAATGATGGGTAGATACCCCGTGGATGACATCACGGAGAACACTAGCTGCGAGCTACACGTCAAAATGAAGAACATATCCATGAAGGTGGCGAACGCCGTTGCTTTTACAAATCCCCCCGAGGCAACCTTCCATTGCAACCTGATTCCAGCGGGCTATGCTCGTGTCTTGGTTGATGAGGTGGTGGACCCATATTCGGAGCTAGAGCTTGACTATCCTGGAGGTGACGACGAGCGCTTTCTCGGAGACGCCAAACATCGTATCATCCTATGGAAAAAGGATTGCATCATCTTTCGAAGGCCACCGACACTGCGTCAGCCGACTCCTCGTCGAAGTCCGCCACCAAGTCAGCAGTCTCCCGCTCCTGCAAGTCCACCAAGTCCGGCAAAGTGTCAGGCCACTCCTCCTCCAAGTCCGGCAAAGTGTCAGGCCACTCCTCCTCCTCCAAGTCCGCCACAGCGTCAGACATCCACTCCTCCTCCAAGTCCGGCACAACCTCATGCCACTCCTCCTCCTCCAAGTCCGGCATAGCTTCAGGCGGCCACTCCTCCTCGTCCAACTCAGCCCCATCAGCCGTCTCCGCCACCTCACCAATCACAGAAGAGACACCCCGCAGCTATGGTGCGTAGCGGTATGAGTTGAGGTAGTACAGGAAGTACAGGCGGAGGCAAGCGATATAAATATGGTCCAAGCCTCACGCCTCTTCCGCAGAGGGCTTATGACAGGTCCGAGGAGGAAATCGCAGCCATATCAAAGTCCGAGGTGGAAGCCCATTTTGCACCGAAACCGCCAACGCCGCCAAGGGAGAAAGTGCCTGAGGAAACGATTGACCACTTCATTCGTATGGCTCAACCACCAGCTCCCAAGCCTGTTGACACAGACTATGAGCGCCACATCAGGAAGTTAAATCGAGCACGTGTACATAAGGAGGCGAGCTCGGGATCGAGCAAACAAGAAGGAGCTGTCAAAAAATGCGGGAAAACCATTCCCAGCTGGGAGAACAGGCGGCGCAATTGATCCTCTCGCTTGTTGTGCCAACAACATGTGACAGTACATGCGCCCAATATTATTGTGGGCAAACAGTTTATGTTCCTGAGGTGGGCAATGTGGTAATAACGGAGGAGCATATAATGCAGGCTGAAGTTCTCAAAATCACTGTTGGACAACTCCTCGAGATCGAGCCCATGCCTGTGCTTAGAGAGGATGAAATAAAACGGAAATATGTCCGAGGCCAACCTTTGGTCGAGCCAGACAAGGTCAAGAACCTCCCAACGAGAATGTATGAATTGCATCAATGGTACATGAACATTACCAAGATTTCCGATCGATTGTCCCTCATGGTGAATGTCAAGGAGGAGCATTACTACCATGAGAAAGCTGTGTCCGTTGAGTATTAAGAACTGTTTCAGTTATACAATCAAGACGCACTCAACAAATCTATCGTCAGTTGCTATTGTCTGTAAGTGATTTCTTTCTGTAATTTAAGTCTCAAGCTAGCTGTAGTGATCCTTTTGATCAATCATTACCTGTAATTATCCTCACTATACTCTTTTCTGTGGTATTATATGCAGGATGAAGATGTATGAAATGAGAAAAGGTGGACGCTATGGCATTGGGTTCATTGACCCAAACACCGTTAATGAATACACATGGAAAATAGATGAACGTCATCAAAAGGCCGTAGAGGACAGCATGCTAGAGTTCATGAAGCGCCTCAAATACAATGAAGATATACTACTTCCTTACAACTTCCAGTGAGTCACACTGTCTTGTACTACAAATTCTCTGTTTTTGCCTACTAGCTAGCTACATGTTTTTGCTTACATATGCCCGCTTAATTAAGACATGCAGACGTGTGTGCATGCAGATTTCACTGGGTCTTGTGTATCATTAAAGTTGACGCCGGAACAGTTGAAATACTGGACTCACTACTCAAAGAAAAAACTGACTATAACATCTTGTTTGGGATAGTCAACAGGTAATTTCAATCATTATTAATTATATATCTCGGCCTATTTAGTTCGTCATTTCATGATATGAACTATTTAATAACCCCTTTATTCATTTTCTTTGTCGACGGGCAGGGCTCGGGCAAGGTTCATCAGGGTCACGGACGGCGAATGGAAAGAAAAGCTTAAATGGGGAAGACCCAAGGTAAGTAATTAAGTAGTACTAGCTAGCTAGCTAGCTGCCATCTCTTTAATTATCATGCTTGATTAATTATTATCTGATCAAATTCCATTCTCGTAAAGGCCCTGAAGCAGGCGCAGGGGACTAATCTGTGTGCATTCTGCGTTTGCGAGAACATTCGCATGATGGCGTCCAAAAGGAGCAGATCTCAAAGACAGGAATGGGTACGCTTGTCAAAACACTATTCACAATTTTTACACCATTATCGATATCTAGTCACACAACTAATACACATGCATATTGATCTCGTTCTTAACAGTTCAGAGAGGTGCGGGCGAAGCTCCTAGAAACAGAGCGCGTAGAAGCACTTCAAGAGGAAATAGCGGGATTTTTTCTCGACCAGGTCATAAATCCGAAGGGAAAATACTATTACCCGCTACCGCCCCCATGAAAACCACTTCCAATTGTCATCGTGCTCCGAAGGCACCAATTAGGCTATAATGCCACTGGCTCCGAAGGCAACATGCATATGTAGGAGAAATTGTATATAGCTATACATGTGTGTATGTGTGAATTAATTAATATGATGGTTTGTGAGACATTGATGATATATATATGCATGATTGGTTCTACTAGAAATTCTATGCATAATGTGTACAATGTGTAGTATCGTAAAATACCAGCAAACGAAAAAGAATTAAAATGGAAACACAAAATTAAATGAAAAAGAAATCATAAAACTAAAACCCCCCAAACCTTATAGTACCGGTTGGTCTTACCAACCGGTACTAAAGGGCTCCAGGCTCTTGGAGCTGGCTCGTGCCACGTGGTTTCCCTTTAGCACCGGTTCGTGTTGAACCGGTACTAAAGGGGGGGGGGCTTTAGTGCCCACACTTTAGTGCCGGTTATGGAACCGGCACTAAAGGGCCTTACGAACCGGTGCTATTGCCCGGTTCTGCACTAGTGTCAACAGCAACTAAAATATGTGTATAACCATTGGAGGCAGGAAAAGGTCCCATATAATCAAAGCCCCAAAAATCAAACAGTTCAATAACAAGAGAATAATTCACAGGCATTTCTTGATGTCTACTGATGTTACCTATTCTTTGACATTCATCACAAGATACGACAAACTTACGAGCATCTTTGAAAAGAGTAGGCCAATAAAAACCAGATTGTAGTACCTTGTGTGCAGTTCTAACTCCAGTGTGCACTACAAAAAAAAGACACATTCATGACATTTTGGGCCGAACGAAAAAAATTTCTGTCATACATATGACACTTCTATGACGATAATTGTGACAAAACCCGGTATCATCATAGATGTGGTGGGCTCCTACTTCTATGACAAAAAATCATGACAGAAAATGGGCTTTTCATCCTAGGCGGGCCGGAGACACAGCTGCATGACATTCTTTGGGTCGTCCATGATGGAAAAAATCGTGGTAGAAGCGAGGGGGAGGAAAATTTCGGGGAGTTGCCGGTTACGGTGGGAGGTCGGGGGCCGAGCGATGCGCGTTTCTCTCGTACACATACGTGCGTTTGTGCGAGGCGTTGGCTCTAACTGAACCCAAGCGAGGCGTTGGGCTCTAACTGAACTCGAGCGATTGCACTGCAGGCTACGTGTTACTGAACCCGAGCGATCGATCGATGGCTGTTAACTAAACCCGATGGAGCGACTCCTTCGCTACTGCTGCTAACTGAAGCCGATCGATTGGATGAACAGTGAGTGTTGCGGGGGGGGGGGGGGGGTGGATGAACATTGAGCGGTGGCTTGCCTCTGGATGAACAGGACCCCATGGTGTGGAGGGCTGGATGAACAGTAGACGGTGGAGCGGTGGCCGTGGAGGGGTGGTTGAACAGGACCCCGTGGTTTGGAGGGCTGGATGAACATTAGACGGTGGAGGGGTGGTTGAACAGTAGCCGCTGGAGTAGCGCGCGGTGGAGGCTGGATGAACAGGAGCCCGTGGAGGCTGGAGGAGGTTGACGGTAGCCCGTGGAGGCTGGAGGAGGTCGATGGTGGAGATGAATAGTATCCCGTGGAGTCCCATTTTGCGGTACGCCACACCCCTCCCGATGAACAGGACCCCCGTTTCGACCGTAGGAGGTCCGTTTCCTCTGTTTTGCGGTACGCCACACCCCTCCTGATGAACAGGACCCCCGTTTCGACTGTAGGAGGTCCGTTTCATCCGTTTTGCGGTACACCGCACCCCTCCCAATCAACAGGACCCCCGTTTCGACCGTAGGACGTCCGTTTCCTCCGTTTTGCGGTACGCCACATCCCTCTCGACCAAAAGGACCCTCGTTTCGATCGTAGGAGGTCCGTTTCCTCTGTTTTGCGGTATGCCAAATCATCTAACTTCCCGGATGGTCACCCATCCTCTCACTACTCCAGCCTGAGCACGCTTAACTTCCGGGTTCTATTCTCCCTCGTTTCCAAGTCTGCACTTGTTGTTTTCCTGACAATAGTAAGGTGTCAATCCTATTAACCTCAGGAATTTAGCTTGAGCATGAAGTCACAAATTTCTTTATTTGAGTTTGAAACTATTGTTCTAAAAAATTAGTAACACTAATATTTCTTGAATAACTAGTTTGACCACAGTTTGACCACAGTTTGACCACAGTTTGGCCATAGTTTGACCAGATTTGACCAAAATTCAAAAAAACTAAAATAATTATTTAGTAACACTAATATTCTAGAATAATTATTTTGACCATTGTTTGACCACAGTTTGACCACACAGTTTGAAATTTTTTCGATTTTTTCCACTCTAGATCTTAAAAGCCCCGTAACTTTTTTCTGTTAGGTTTTTGAGGATTTTGAAAATGTTTAACGAGGTTCCCCCCGTTAAATTTGGATGTAACTTTTTGAGTAGATGATTTTTCATATAAAAAACTTTTTCATCCGAGTTAGTATGCAAAACTTATGTCCATTTTTACAAATTCTCGAGAGATTTTGCAAATAAAGTCGAAATTCATATTTGCAAATTTTCCCAACAACTAGACCACATATCTCATGGGAAATTTATTTTCTTTTAATTTTTTGACATTTTCATCATTTTCTTTTATTATTTTTAAAACTGAAAAGGCGATCCACAAGGGGGGGGGGTAGAGTTTGAAAATGGGACCTTTAGTAGTAGCGCGGTTTTTTACACCCTCGCTACTACTATGGCACCACTTAGTAGTAGCGAGGACTAAAAACCAACGCTACTACTATCAAACTTAGTAGTAGCGAGGTTTAAAAACCCGCGCTACTACTATGGCATGTCCCGGGGGGCACGGTAGAGACCGCTTGGTAGTAGCGAGGGTTAAAAACCCGCACTCCTGCTATCAACTTAGTAGTAGCGAGGTTTTAAAACCTGCGCAACTGGTAAGTAGCAGTAGTGAGGGTTTTTAACCCTCGCTACTAGTAACTTTCTGTGTATAGGCTTTTCCCTAGTAGTGCAGGTACGTTTCCATGCCGAGAAGCAGCGTGGGTTCCGCCCCGGACGACGCAATGATGGGTAGATACCCCGTGGATGACATCACGGAGAACACTAGCTGCGAGCTACACGTCAAAATGAAGAACATATCCATGAAGGTGGCGAACGCCGTTGCTTTTACAAATCCCCCCGAGGCAACCTTCCATTGCAACCTGATTCCAGCGAGCTATGCTCGTGTCTTGGTTGATGAGGTGGTGGACCCATATTCGGAGCTAGAGCTTGACTATCCTGGAGGTGACGACGAGCGCTTTCTCGGAGACGCCAAACATCGTATCATCCTATGGAAAAAGGATTGCATCATCTTTCGAAGGCCACCGACACCGCGTCAGCCGACTCCTCGTCGAAGTCCGCCACCAAGTCAGCAGTCTCCCGCTCCTGCAAGTCCACCAAGTCCGGCAAAGTGTCAGGCCACTCCTCCTCCAAGTCCGGCAAAGTGTCAGGCCACTCCTCCTCCTCCAAGTCCGCCACAGCGTCAGACATCCACTCCTCCTCCAAGTCCGGCACAACCTCATGCCACTCCTCCTCCTCCAAGTCCGGCATAGCTTCAGGCGGCCACTCCTCCTCGTCCAACTCAGCCCCATCAGCCGTCTCCGCCGCCTCACCAATCACAGAAGAGACACCCCGCAGCTATGGTGCGTAGCGGTACGAGTTGAGGTAGTACAGGAAGTACAGGCGGAGGCAAGCGATATAAATATGGTCCAAGCCTCACGCCTCTTCCGCATAGGGCTTATGACAGGTCCGAGGAGGAAATCGCAGCCATATCAAAGTCCGAGGTGGAAGCCCATTTTGCACCGAAACCGCCAACGCCGCCAAGGGAGAAAGTGCCTGAGGAAACGATTTACCACTTCATTCGTATGGCTCAACCACCAGCTCCCAAGCCTGTTGACACAGACTATGAGCGCCACATCAGGAAGTTAAATCGAGCACGTGTACATAAGGAGGCGAGCTCGGGATCGAGCAAACAAGAAGGAGCTGTCAAAAAATGCGGGAAAACCATTCCCAGCTGGGAGAACAGGCGGCGCAATCGATCCTCTCGCTTGTTGTGCCAACAACATGTGACAGTACATGCGCCCAATATTATTGTGGGCAAACAGTTTATGTTCCTGAGGTGGGCAATGTGGTAATAACGGAGGAGCATATAATGCAGGCTGAAGTTCTCAAAATCACTATTGGACAACTCCTCGAGATCGAGCCCATGCCTGTGCTTAGAGAGGATGAAATAAAACGGAAATATGTCCGAGGCCAACCTTTGGTCGAGCCAGACAAGGTCAAGAACCTCCCAACGAGAATGTATGAATTGCATCAATGGTACATGAACATTACCAAGATTTCCGATCGATTGTCCCTCATGGTGAATGTCAAGGAGGAGCATTACTACCATGAGAAAGCTGTGTCCGTTGAGTATTAAGAACTGTTTCAGTTATACAATCAAGACGCACTCAACAAATCTATCGTCAGTTGCTATTGTCTGTAAGTGATTTCTTTCTGTAATTTAAGTCTCAAGCTAGCTGTAGTGATCCTTTTGATCAATCATTACCTGTAATTATCCTCACTATATTCTTTTCTGTGGTATTATATGCAGGATGAAGATGTATGAAATGAGAAAAGGTGGACGCTATGGCATTGGGTTCATTGACCCAAACACCGTTAATGAATACACATGGAAAATAGATGAACGTCATCAAAAGGCCGTAGAGGACAGCATGATAGAGTTCATGAAGCGCCTCAAATACAATGAAGATATACTACTTCCTTACAACTTCCAGTGAGTCACACTGTCTTGTACTACAAATTCTCTGTTTTTGCCTACTAGCTAGCTACATGTTTTTGCTTACATATGCCCGCTTAATTAAGACATGCAGACGTGTGTGCATGCAGATTTCACTGGGTCTTGTGTATCATTAAAGTTGACGCCGGAACAGTTGAAATACTGGACTCACTACTCAAAGAAAAAACTGACTATAACATCTTGTTTGGGATAGTCAACAGGTAATTTCAATCATTATTAATTATATATCTCGGCCTATTTAGTTCGTCATTTCATGATATGAACTATTTAATAACCCCTTTATTCATTTTCTTCGTCGACGGGCAGGGCTCGGGCAAGGTTCATCAGGGTCACGGACGGCGAATGGAAAGAAAAGCTTAAATGGGGAAGACCCAAGGTAAGTAATTAAGTAGTACTAGCTAGCTAGCTAGCTGCCATCTCTTTAATTATCATGCTTGATTAATTATTATCTGATCAAATTCCATTCTCGTAAAGGCCCTGAAGCAGGCGCAGGGGACTAATCTGTGTGCATTCTGCGTTTGCGAGAACATTCGCATGATGGCGTCCAAAAGGAGCAGATCTCAAAGACAGGAATGGGTACGCTTGTCAAAACAATATTCACAATTTTTACACCATTATCGATATCTAGTCACACAACTAATACACATGCATATTGATCTCGTTCTTAACAGTTCAGAGAGGTGCGGGCGAAGCTCCTAGAAACAGAGCGCGTAGAAGCACTTCAAGAGGAAATAGCGGGATTTTTTCTCGACCAGGTCATAAATCCGAAGGGAAAATACTATTACCCGCTACCGCCCCCATGAAAACCACTTCCAATTGTCATCGTGCTCCGAAGGCACCAATTAGGCTATAATGCCACTGGCTCCGAAGGCAACATGCATATGTAGGAGAAATTGTATATAGCTATACATGTGTGTATGTGTGAATTAATTAATATGATGGTTTGTGAGACATTGATGATATATATATGCATGATTGGTTCTACTAGAAATTCTATGCATAACGTGTACAATGTGTAGTATCGTAAAATACCAGCAAACGAAAAAGAATTAAAATGGAAACACAAAATTAAATGAAAAAGAAATCATAAAACTAAAACCCCCCAAACCTTATAGTACCGGTTGGTCTTACCAACCGGTACTAAAGGGCTCCAGGCTCCTGGAGCTGGCTCGTGCCACGTGGTTTCCCTTTAGCACCGGTTCGTGTTGAACCGGTACTAAAGGGGGGGGGGCTTTAGTGCCCACACTTTAGTGCCGGTTATGGAACCGGCACTAAAGGGCCTTACGAACCGGTGCTATTGCCCGGTTCTGCACTAGTGTCAACAGCAACTAAAATATGTGTATAACCATTGGAGGCAGGAAAAGGTCCCATATAATCAAAGCCCCAAAAATCAAATAGTTCAATAACAAGAGAATAATTCATAGGCATTTCTTGATGTCTACTGATGTTACCTATTCTTTGACATTCATCACAAGATACGACAAACTTACGAGCATCTTTGAAAAGAGTAGGCCAATAAAAACCAGATTGTAGTACCTTGTGTGCAGTTCTAACTCCAGTGTGCACTACAAAAAAAAGACACATTCATGACATTTTGGGCCGAACGAAAAAAATTTCTGTCATACATATGACACTTCTATGACGATAATTGTGACAAAACCCGGTATCATCATAGATGTGGTGGGCTCCTACTTCTATGACAAAAAATCATGACAGAAAATGGGCTTTTCATCCTAGGCGGGCCGGAGACACAGCTGCATGACATTCTTTGGGTTGTCCATGATGGAAAAAATCGTGGTAGAAGCGAGGGGGAGGAAAATTTCGGGGAGTTGCCGGTTACGGTGGGAGGTCGGGGGCCGAGCGATGCGCGTTTCTCTCGTACACATACGTGCGTTTGTGCGAGGCGTTGGCTCTAACTGAACCCAAGCGAGGCGTTGGGCTCTAACTGAACTCGAGCGATTGCACTGCAGGCTACGTGTTACTGAACCCGAGCGATCGATCGATGGCTGTTAACTAAACCCGATGGAGCGACTCCTTCGCTACTGCTGCTAACTGAAGCCAATCGATTGGATGAACAGTGAGTGTTGCGGGGGGGGGGGGGGTGGATGAACATTGAGCGGTGGCTTGCCTCTGGATGAACAGGACCCCATGGTGTGGAGGGCTGGATGAACAGTAGACGGTGGAGGGGTGGCCGTGGAGGGGTGGTTGAACAGGACCCCGTGGTTTGGAGGGCTGGATGAACATTAGACGGTGGAGGGGTGGTTGAACAGTAGCCGCTGGAGTAGCGCGCGGTGGAGGCTGGATGAATAGGAGCCCGTGGAGGCTGGAGGAGGTCGACGGTAGCCCGTGGAGGCTGGAGGAGGTCGATGGTGGAGATGAATAGTATCCCGTGGAGTCCCATTTTGCGGTACGCCACACCCCTCCCGATGAACAGGACCCCCGTTTCGACCGTAGGAGGTCCGTTTCCTCTGTTTTGCGGTACGCCACACCCCTCCTGATGAACAGGACCCCCGTTTCGACTGTAGGAGGTCCGTTTCATCCGTTTTGCGGTACACCGCACCCCTCCCAATCAACAGGACCCCCGTTTCGACCGTAGGACGTCCGTTTCCTCCGTTTTGCGGTACGCCACATCCCTCTCGACCAAAAGGACCCTTGTTTCGATCGTAGGAGGTCTGTTTCCTCTGTTTTGCGGTATGCCAAATCATCTAACTTCCCGGATGGTCACCCATCCTCTCACTACTCCAGCCTGAGCACGCTTAACTTCCGGGTTCTATTCTCCCTCGTTTCCAAGTCTGCACTTGTTGTTTTCCTGACAATAGTAAGGTGTCAATCCTATTAACCTCAGGAATTTAGCTTGAGCATGAAGTCACAAATTTCTTTATTTGAGTTTGAAACTATTGTTCTAAAAAATTAGTAACACTAATATTTCTTGAATAACTAGTTTGACCACAGTTTGGCCACAGTTTGACCACAGTTTGGCCATAGTTTGACCAGATTTGACCAAAATTCAAAAAAACTAAAATAATTATTTAGTAACACTAATATTCTAGAATAATTATTTTGACCATTGTTTGACCACAGTTTGACCACACAGTTTGAAATTTTTTCGATTTTTTCCACTCTAGATCTTAAAAGCCCCGTAACTTTTTTCTGTTAGGTTTTTGAGGATTTTGAAAATGTTTAACGGGGTTCCCCCGGTTAAATTTGGATGTAACTTTTTGAGTAGATGATTTTTCATATAAAAAACTTTTTCATCCGAGTTAGTATGCAAAACTTATGTCCATTTTTACAAATTCTCGAGAGATTTTGCAAATAAAGTCGAAATTCATATTTGCAAATTTTCCCAACAACTAGACCACATATCTCATGGGAAATTTATTTTCTTTTAATTTTTTGACATTTTCATCACTTTCTTTTATTATTTTTAAAACTGAAAAGGCGATCCACAGGGGGGGGGTAGAGTTTGAAAATGGGACCTTTAGTAGTAGCGCGGTTTTTTACCCCCTCGCTACTACTATGGCACCACTTAGTAGTAGCGAGGACTAAAAACCAACGCTACTGCTATCAAACTTAGTAGTAGCGAGGTTTAAAAACCCGCGCTACTACTATGGCATGTCCCGGGGGGCACGGTAGAGACCGCTTAGTAGTAGCGAGGGTTAAAAACCCGCACTCCTGCTATCAACTTAGTAGTAGCGAGGTTTTAAAACCTGCGCAACTGGTAAGTAGCAGTAGCGAGGGTTTTTAACCCTCGCTACTAGTAACTTTCTGTGTATAGGCTTTTCCCTAGTAGTGCAGGTCCGTTTCCATGCCGAGAAGCGGCGTGGGTTCCGCCCCGGACGACGCAATGATGGGTAGATACCCCGTGGATGACATCACGGAGAACACTAGCTGCGAGCTACACGTCAAAATGAAGAACATATCCATGAAGGTGGCGAACGCCGTTGCTTTTACAAATCCCCCCGAGGCAACCTTCCATTGCAACCTGATTCCAGCGGGCTATGCTCGTGTCTTGGTTGATGAGGTGGTGGACCCATATTCGGAGCTAGAGCTTGACTATCCTGGAGGTGACGACGAGCGCTTTCTCGGAGACGCCAAACATCGTATCATCCTATGGAAAAAGGATTGCATCATCTTTCGAAGGCCACCGACACCGCGTCAGCCGACTCCTCGTCGAAGTCCGCCACCAAGTCAGTAGTCTCCCGCTCCTGCAAGTCCACCAAGTCCGGCAAAGTGTCAGGCCACTCCTCCTCCAAGTCCGGCAAAGTGTCAGGCCACTCCTCCTCCTCCAAGTCCGCCACAGCGTCAGACATCCACTCCTCCTCCAAGTCCGGCACAACCTCATGCCACTCCTCCTCCTCCAAGTCCGGCATAGCTTCAGGCGGCCACTCCTCCTCGTCCAACTCAGCCCCATCAGCCGTCTCCGCCGCCTCACCAATCACAGAAGAGACACCCCGCAGCTATGGTGCGTAGCGGTACGAGTTGAGGTAGTACAGGAAGTACAGGCGGAGGCAAGCGATATAAATATGGTCCAAGCGTCACGCCTCTTCCGCAGAGGGCTTATGACAGGTCCGAGGAGGAAATCGCAGCCATATCAAAGTCCGAGGTGGAAGCCCATTTTGCACCGAAACCGCCAACGCCGCCAAGGGAGAAAGTGCCTGAGGAAACGATTGACCACTTCATTCGTATGGCTCAACCACCAGCTCCCAAGCCTGTTGACACAGACTATGAGCGCCACATCAGGAAGTTAAATCGAGCACGTGTACATAAGGAGGCGAGCTCGGGATCGAGCAAACAAGAAGGAGCTGTCAAAAAATGCGGGAAAACCATTCCCAGCTGGGAGAACAGGCGGCGCAATTGATCCTCTCGCTTGTTGTGCCAACAACATGTGACAGTACATGCGCCCAATATTATTGTGGGCAAACAGTTTATGTTCCTGAGGTGGGCAATGTGGTAATAACGGAGGAGCATATAATGCAGGCTGAAGTTCTCAAAATCACTGTTGGACAACTCCTCGAGATCTAGCCCATGCCTGTGCTTAGAGAGGATGAAATAAAACGGAAATATGTCTGAGGCCAACCTTTGGTCGAGCCAGACAAGGTCAAGAACCTCCCAACGAGAATGTATGAATTGCATCAATGGTACATGAACATTACCAAGATTTCCGATCGATTGTCCCTCATGGTGAATGTCAAGGAGGAGCATTACTACCATGAGAAAGTTGTGTCCGTTGAGTATTAAGAACTGTTTCAGTTATACAATCAAGACGCACTCAACAAATCTATCGTCAGTTGCTATTGTCTGTAACTGATTTCTTTCTGTAATTTAAGTCTCAAGCTAGCTGTAGTGATCCTTTTGATCAATCATTACCTGTAATTATCCTCACTATACTCTTTTCTGTGGTATTATATGCAGGATGAAGATGTATGAAATGAGAAAAGGTGGACGCTATGGCATTGGGTTCATTGACCCAAACACCGTTAATGAATACACATGGAAAATAGATGAACGTCATCAAAAGTCCGTAGAGGACAGCATGCTAGAGTTCATGAAGCGCCTCAAATACAATGAAGATATACTACTTCCTTACAACTTCCAGTGAGTCACACTGTCTTGTACTACAAATTCTCTGTTTTTGCCTACTAGCTAGCTACATGTTTTTGCTTACATATGCCCGCTTAATTAAGACATGCAGACGTGTGTGCATGCAGATTTCACTGGGTCTTGTGTATCATTAAAGTTGACGCTGGAACAGTTGAAATACTGGACTCACTACTCAAAGAAAAAACTGACTATAACATCTTGTTTGGGATAGTCAACAGGTAATTTCAATCATTATTAATTATATATCTCGGCCTATTTAGTTCGTCATTTCATGATATGAACTATTTAATAACCCCTTTATTCATTTTCTTTGTCGACGGGCAGGGCTCGGGCAAGGTTCATCAGGGTCACGGACGGCGAATGGAAAGAAAAGCTTAAATGGGGAAGACCCAAGGTAAGTAATTAAGTAGTACTAGCTAGCTAGCTAGCTGCCATCTCTTTAATTATCATGCTTGATTAATTATTATCTGATCAAATTCCATTCTCGTAAAGGCCCTGAAGCAGGCGCAGGGGACTAATCTGTGTGCATTCTGCGTTTGCGAGAACATTCGCATGATGGCGTCCAAAAGGAGCAGATCTCAAAGACAGGAATGGGTACGCTTGTCAAAACACTATTCACAATTTTTACACCATTATCGATATCTAGTCACACAACTAATACACATGCATATTGATCTCGTTCTTAACAGTTCAGAGAGGTGCGGGCGAAGCTCCTAGAAACAGAGCGCGTAGAAGCACTTCAAGAGGAAATAGCGGGATTTTTTCTCGACCAGGTCATAAATCCGAAGGGAAAATACTATTACCCGCTACCGCCCCCATGAAAACCACTTCCAATTGTCATCGTGCTCCGAAGGCACCAATTAGGCTATAATGCCACTGGCTCCGAAGGCAACATGCATATGTAGGAGAAATTGTATATAGCTATACATGTGTGTATGTGTGAATTAATTAATATGATGGTTTGTGAGACATTGATGATATATATATGCATGATTGGTTCTACTAGAAATTCTATGCATAACGTGTACAATGTGTAGTATCGTAAAATACCAGCAAACGAAAAAGAATTAAAATGGAAACACAAAATTAAATGAAAAAGAAATCATAAAACTAAAACCCCCCAAACCTTATAGTACCGGTTGGTCTTACCAACCGGTACTAAAGGGCTCCAGGCTCCTGGAGCTGGCTCGTGCCACGTGGTTTCCCTTTAGCACCGGTTCGTGTTGAACCGGTACTAAAGGGGGGGGGGGCTTTAGTGCCCACACTTTAGTGCCGGTTATGGAACCGGCACTAAAGGGCCTTACGAACCGGTGCTATTGCCCGGTTCTGCACTAGTGTCAACAACAACTAAAATATGTTTATAACCATTGGAGGCAGGAAAAGGTCCCATATAATCAAAGCCCCAAAAATCAAACGGTTCAATAACAAGAGAATAATTCATAGGCATTTCTTGACGTCTACTGATGTTACCTATTCTTTGACATTCATCACAAGATACGACAAACTTACGAGCATCTTTGAAAAGAGTAGGCCAATAAAAACCAGATTGTAGTACCTTGTGTGCAGTTCTAACTCCAGTGTGCACTACAAAAAAATACACATTCATGACATTTTGGGCCGAACGAAAAAAATTTCTGTCATACATATGACACTTCTATGACGATAATTGTGACAAAACCCGGTATCATCATAGATGTGGTGGGCTCCTACTTCTATGACAAAAAATCATGACAGAAAATGGGATTTTCATCCTAGGCGGGCCGGAGACACAGCTGCATGACATTCTTTGGGTCGTCCATGATGGAAAAAACCGTGGTAGAAGCGAGGGGGAGGAAAATTTCGGGGAGTTGCCGGTTACGGTGGGAGGTCGGGGGCCGAGCGATGCGTGTTTCTCTCGTACACATACGTGCGTTTGTGCGAGGCGTTGGCTCTAACTGAACCCAAGCGAGGCGTTGGGCTCTAACTGAACTCGAGCGATTGCACTGCAGGCTACGTGTTACTGAACCCGAGCGATCGATCGATGGCTGTTAACTAAACCCGATGGAGCGACTCCTTCACTACTGCTGCTAACGGAAGCCGATCGATTGGATGAACAGTGAGTGTTGCGGGGGGGGTGGATGAACATTGAGCGGTGGCTTGCCTCTGGATGAACAGGACCCCATGGTGTGGAGGGCTGGATGAACAGTAGACGGTGGAGGGGTGGCCGTGGAGGGGTGGTTGAACAGGACCCCGTGGTTTGGAGGGCTGGATGAGCATTAGACGGTGGAGGGGTGGTTGAACAGTAGCCGCTGGAGTAGCGCGCGGTGGAGGCTGGATGAACAGGAGCCCGTGGAGGCTGGAGGAGGTCGACGGTAGCCCGTGGAGGCTGGAGGAGGTCGATGGTGGAGATGAATAGTATCCCGTGGAGTCCCATTTTGCGGTACGCCACACCCCTCCCGATGAACATGACCCCCGTTTCGACCGTAGGAGGTCCGTTTCCTCTGTTTTGCGGTACGCCACACCCCTCCTGATGAACAGGACCCCCGTTTCGACTGTAGGAGGTCCGTTTCATCCGTTTTGCGGTACACCGCACCCCTCCCAATCAACAGGACCCCCGTTTTGACCGTAGGATGTCCGTTTCCTCCGTTTTGCGGTACGCCACATCCCTCTCGACCAAAAGGACCCTCGTTTCGATCGTAGGAGGTCCGTTTCCTCCGTTTTGCGGTATGCCAAATCATCTAACTTCCCGGATGGTCACCCATCCTCTCACTACTCCAGCCTGAGCACGCTTAACTTCCGGGTTCTATTCTCCCTCGTTTCCAAGTCTGCACTTGTTGTTTTCCTGACAATAGTAAGGTGTCAATCCTATTAACCTCAGGAATTTAGCTTGAGCATGAAGTCACAAATTTCTTTATTTGAGTTTGAAACTATTGTTCTAAAAAATTAGTAACACTAATATTTCTTGAATAACTAGTTTGACCACAGTTTGACCACAGTTTGACCACAGTTTGGCCATAGTTTGACCAGATTTGACGAAAATTCAAAAAAACTAAAATAATTATTTAGTAACACTAATATTCTAGAATAGTTATTTTGACCATTGTTTGACCACAGTTTCATATAAAAAACTTTTCGAGTAGATGATTTTTCATATAAAAAACTTTTCGAGTAGATGATTTTTCATATAAAAAACTTTTTCATCCGAGTTAGTATGCAAAACTTATGTCCATTTTTACAAATTCTCGAGAGATTTTGCAAATAAAGTCGAAATTCATATTTGCAAATTTTCCCAACAACTAGACCACATATCTCATGGGAAATTTATTTTCTTTTAATTTTTTGACATTTTCATCATTTTCTTTTATTATTTTTAAAACTGAAAAGGTGATCCACAGGGGGGGGTAGAGTTTGAAAATGGGACCTTTAGTAGTAGCGCGGTTTTTTACCCCCTCGCTACTACTATGGCACCACTTAGTAGTAGCGAGGACTAAAAACCAACGCTACTGCTATCAAACTTAGTAGTAGCGAGGTTTAAAAACCCGCGCTACTACTATGGCATGTCCCGGGGGGCACGGTAGAGACCGCTTAGTAGTAGCGAGGGTTAAAAACCTGCACTCCTGCTATCAACTTAGTAGTAGCGAGGTTTTAAAACCTGCGCAACTAGTAAGTAGCAGTAGCGAGGGTTTTTAACCCTCGCTACTAGTAACTTTCTGTGTATAGGCTTTTCCCTAGTAGTGCAGGTCCGTTTCCTCCGTTCTGCGGTACGCGAGGCCTCGTTTCCATCGCTTGTTCCGTCCAAGCCCTCCCGATGAACACGACCATGCATTCCGTTCCGACCCAGCCGGTTGACTCCCACGCGTTTCGTTGCCTCCCGATGAACATGACGCATTCCGTTGCCTCCCCATGAACACGACGCATTCTGTTGCCTCCCCATGAACACGAGGACGATGTTGTTTCTCCGTTCCGACCCAGCCATGTACACGAGCCCTCGCCGTACGTATGCACGAGTAGGCGTTCAAGACCCCGCCCGTATGTACACATACGTGGCCGTATTTTCTTTCTTGTACCCTGGCCGTTGTACGTACGTGTACATGCTATGTGCGCGCCTCTACATCCACCAGTATATATGTACATACACATTCGCGACCAAAATGACAACGCTACGTATGCTTCGACCAGGTGGGTCCCGACTGTCAGGCACTTCCTTGCCTGCGAAGATGTAGCTGGTGGGTCCCAGCAGTCAGGGGGGCGAATCGTTTTTTTTTTGCTCGGACGCACTTCCTTGCGTGCGAAGATGTAGCTGGTGGGTCCCAGCAGTCAGGGGGGCGAATCATTTTTTTTTCCCAGACACACTTCCTTGCGTGCGAAGGTGTAGCTGGTGGGTCCCAGCAATCAGGGGGGAAACGTTTTTTTCACGAAATACGATGGCCTGTCCGATGGGTCCCCGCTGTCAGGTGGAGGAATAATTATTTTGAGCGTAATAAGGAGGCACTTCCTTGCTGCGGCCGTGGACCCAGCTGTCAGCCTCTCCACGTACAGTCCAGGTCCGATGGAAGCCGTTCCTTGACCACGTTGACCACGCCGCGCCGAGACGTGGACGACGGCGAGGCCTAGAAAGGGGACGACGCGGAGCCGGGGAAGACGTGGCAGTGTATGCCCACGCGTAGAGGAGTACGAGGGTTCACTGGTTCGCTGTTGTTTCCCACGCGGAGGGGAGTACGACTGTACGAGGGTTTACTGGTTCGTTTGTCATCGCCGGAGAATAACAGCAGGTGTGGGTGAGTAGAGGGATGGCTAGGCCAGCGATGGGAGTACGGTGGGGCGGTGAGGCCTGCGCGGCAGCACAGCCGGCCGCGGGGAGGAGGGAGCAGGCAGTCCCGCCGGTGGTTGTTTGAGCGGCTAGAGCAGGAAGAGCAGAGATTGAAGAAGCACGACGGCCGTTGGATGGACATCCAACCGTCACTGCTTGTGCGTCAACCATTTTTTTAGGAAAGCCTCAAATCTGTGGAAAACAGCATACAGCCCATCTGCCATTATTTCTAATAATTTACAGCCCATTTGCTAATTCTTAAGGTTTTTTTGGAGCCCATATTCTTTTTGTTAGCATTACAGCCCATATTGTGGCCACGATTAAAAAATTATACAAAATTTTGTATATTTAGGTGCGGTCCGAACTGTTTTTAATCCAGAAATTTTGACTCACATTCAAACTAATTTTAAAAATAAATGTACATCAATGTAAAATCCAACAAATTCTCCACACATAAAAATTAATGTAATTTAAAATCTTGAAATGAAAAATATATTTGAAACTAATTGCCAGTTTGATGTGTTTTAAAAATGTACAGCCCATTTCTCATTACTGATGGGCCATTTTCTCGGCCAGCCGAATGAAAGTTCTCCTCGTCTTGAAAGATTTACAGCCCAACAGGCATGACAAAGCGACTTACTTGGCAAATCACAAAAAACTGGGCTGTGGCCGTGGACCCAGCTGTCAGCCTCTCCACGTACAGTACTCTTCCGACGGAAGTCGTTCCTTGACCATGTTGACCACGCCGCGCGGAGAGCACCACGGCGGTGGACGACGACGAGGCCTAGGAAGGGGACGACGCGGAGCTGGGGAAGACGCGGCAGTGGAAGCCCACGCGAAGAGGAGTACGAGGGTTCACTAGTTCGGCTGCGATGTGAGGCTGCCGTCGCCGCAGGGCCTGGCCAGTGGTGGGAATAGTAGGGGCGGTGAGGCCTCCGCGGCAGCACAACCGGCCACGGGAGGCAGGAGCATGCGGCACGACCGGTGCTGCTTTGGGCGGCTGGAGCAAGAAGACCAGAGGTTGAAGAAGCACTACGGCCGTTGGATGGACATCGTACGGTCACTGGAGCTAGAATCGTTCATATTGACTAAGTTGAGAAAGCCCTTCGTCCCCGTCAACTTAGTAGGCCCACAAGACAGCCTCCCACCAAGGTGGGTCCCAGTTAGCCGGGGGAGTATTAATTTTTTTTGTGTAATAAGGAGGCACTTCCGGTGGGTCCGAGCTGACAGCGGGGGGGCGTTTTTTCGCGAAATATGGTGGCCCGTCCGGTGGGTCCCAACAGTTAGGGGGAAACGATTTTTTTGCAAAATACTGGGGGCCCGTCTGGTGAGTTCCCACTGTCAGGTGGAGGAATAATTATTTTCCACGTAATAAGGAGGCACTTCCTTGCGGCTGCCGTGGACCCAGCTGTCAGGCTCTCCACGTACAGTACTCTTATGATGGAAGTCGGTCGTTGACCACATTGAACACGCCGCGTCGAGAGCACCACGGAGGTGGACGACGGCGAGGCCTAGGAAGGGGATGACGCGGAGCCGGGCCACGGGAGGCAGGAGCAGGCGGTACTACAGTCGGCCACGGGAGGTAGGAGCAGACGGCACGACCGGCGCTGCTTTGGGCGGCTGGAGCAAGAAGACCAGAGGTTGAAGAAGCACTATGGCCGTTGGATGGACATCATACGGTCACTGGAGTATTGACTAAGTTGACAAAGCCCTCCGTCCCCGTCAACTTAGTAGGCCCACAAGTCAGCCCAACAATATGGTGGGTCCCAGCTAGCAGGGGGTATTCATTGTTTGGGCGTAATAAGGAGGCACTTCCTTGCATGCAAAGATATAGCTGGTGGGTCCGACCCGTCAGCGGGGGGAACGTTTTTTTCACGAAATACAGAGGCCCTTCCTGTGGGTCCTAGCTGTCAGGTGGAGGAATCATTATTTTGCGCATAATAAGGAGGCATTTCCTTGCGTGCGGCCATGGACCCAGCTGTCAGCCTCTCCACATACAGTCCACTTCAGATGGATGTCGTTCATTGACCATGTCGACCAGGCCGCGCTGAGAGCACCAGGGTTGTGGACGACGGCGAGGCCTAGGAAGGGAACAACACGGATCCAGGGAATACTCAGCAGTTGTTTCCCACACGGAGGAGTACGAGGGTTTACTGGTTCGTCTGCCGTCGCCGGAAAATAATAGCATGTGTGGGTGAGTAGAGGGATGGATAGGACAGCGATGGGAGTACGGTGGGGCCATGAGGCCTGCGCGGCAGCATAGCCGGCCGCGGGAGGAGGGAGCAGGCAGTCCCGCCGGCGCTTGTTTGAGCGGCTGGAGCATGAAGAGCAGAGATTGAAGAAGCACGACAGCCGTTGGATGGACATCCAACAGTCACTGCTCTCGTGTGTTGACTAAGTTTTTGTTTTGAGAATCGTGTGTTGACTAAGTTGATAGGGCGTTGCGTGTGCATCAACCTTTTTTATGAAAGCATACGCGTCAACCTGTAGTAGGTGCACAAGTCAGCCTCAAATCTGTGGAAAACAGCATACAGTCCATCTACCATTATTTCTAATAATGTATAGCCCATTTGCTAATTCTTAAGATTTTTTTGGAGCCCATCTTATTTTTGTTAGCATTACACCCCATATTGTGGCCACGGTTAAAAAGTATACGAAATTTTGCATATTTCGGTGCGGTCAACTATTTTTAATCCAGAAATATCGATTCACATTCAAACTATTTTGAAAAATAATTTATATAAATATAAAATCCAAATAATTGTCCATGCATAAAAATCAATGGAATTTAAGATCTTGTAATTAAAAAAATTGAAACTAATTCCCGGTTTGATGCGTTTTAAAAATGTACAGGCCATTTCTGGGCAAACCGAATGAAACTCTCATCGTCTTGAAAGATTTGCAGCCCAGCAGGGCCGATAAAGCAAGTAGGCCTTGTTTGGGTATTTCTTAAAAAAATAGAACTGGGCTAGCCATTTTCAGCAAGAAAAAAACATAACTGGGCTCATGATGTGGTAAACATAAATAAAACCCTGGCTAGACGGGCCACAGCCCCCGCACATCCCCGTTGTTACCCTGGTCCATCGCTAAAACTAGTATAAATAACAACTGCTTGTTCCTCAAAAAAACTGCGCGACTTGCTGGATCCCTGGTGTCAGCCGCTCGTAGTGTAATTCTCTCGTTTATTGACTACGTTGACAATGGCGTGAGCCCCAGAATACCAACCATTAGGACCAGGAGGAACCATATTTTTGGGCTTGTACTATAGAGGCACTTGCTTGCGTACTGCCATGACACTGGTGGGTCCCTACTGTCATCCTCTCCACGTACAGTCATCTCCTTGTTCCTCTCGATTGTTGACGACGCTGACCATGCAAGAGGGTGGCGCACCACACACGGTGAGCGAACCAAGGCTGCAAGGCGGAGGACGACGGCGAGGCCTCGAACGGAATGAACCGGAGCCGTTGAAGATGCGCGGGTCCAGTCGCAGGCGGAGGGGAGTACGAGGGTTGGCTGGTTCAGGCACGGGTGCGTGTTGGGGCTGACGTCGCCGGAGAATAACAGGACGTGTGGGGGATTAGAGGGAGGGACTAGCCAACGTTGGAGGGTACATACGGTAGGGCGGCGGAGGCGCAGCCAGCCATGGGAGGCGGGAGCAGGCGGAGCCGACGGGGTGGTTTGGTTTGGGCGGCTGGAGGAAGAAGAAGACAAGAGATAGAAGATACACGATAGATGTTGGATGTTAATCCAACGGCTGGTAGGCAGAATCGTTTGTTGACTGGCTAGTAAGTCGACACCACCTTGGATAGGCTATTTCCTCGCGGGTCCCAAATTTTAGAATCCAAATCTGTCACGGTCATGCAGCCTTTCCTATGAAAATTTACAGCCCATTTGATGTGCTAGTTCGAAATAAGTTTGTGGGTGCTGGTGGGGGCTAATCACTTGGCTTCTGTAATGCACAGTGAGCTCAAGCAGTCGGCGTGAGTGATGTTATTTCCCTTGGTTGTGATTTGTTACAATATTTCACTCTAAATTAAACGAATGGCAAGCCATTTGCCTTGTCTCAAAGAAAATATGACAGTCACAGCCGAGTTGAAAAGGGCAGGAACATCTAACTCCAGCTTACAAACTGTATAAAAGCACGAGGGTTGATTGTTCATCAGGTTTACAAAAAAACCCAAATTGAAAAGGGCAACAATATCTAACTCCAGCACTGTTTTCGGCAGTCACAGTCAAATGGATCGGTCAGGTCCATAGAATGAACATCCTGGGTCGTAAAATTTACTGGATTATGACCACAATATGTTGTAAATAGAAGCCCGGCACGTTCAGAAGCTCTTTTGCCCACCTGAAACTCCTTTTTTTGCTCTTCGACATACCCATCCATCAAAACCATGCTGCTGATAAACTTAAGCCTGATGGACAATAGTAACCTCGCATTCAGCAGGAAGAATGTGACAAATCTTGTGTTTGCAGGGTTGGCTACATATCGTTCTAGCGTTATTGTCTTCAATCGAATCTCATGAGAAGTGAGAAAATCCGGATGCTTACGAATCCACCGATTGGTTATAACTTTCTTACCCCACCCTATTGCCTAAATAGACATGAAGATTGAAAACAGTTAAGGTCTAAAAGAAGAGTGTCGAAAGAGCAACAGTTGAACGATTAATTCTAGTACACTATATGCGGGCTTCCAATGTGCGTGAAATTATCACCTTTATATACAACTTCTCCAGACATGGAAAGCATTGGAGCAAGCCAATAATCTTGTTCAGATCAAAACTATTCATTTGGATATATAAGATCTTGACAGAATCCGGCACCATTGATAGGCCATCCATGGAGAAACTCTTCATTGAGCATAGAACATAATATTAGTACAAAATGTGTACTCCAGGATGATATATAAATTATGCGCAGAAATTTGAAATGCAGCTTATGGTTACAAGTGTAGATGATAATATAAAGTACCTGAGGAACTGTGGAGCCAAACACCATATTGAAATGAGCACAGAGATCATGTATTACACCCAAGGTCTCCAGTTTAGGCGCAGAGAGGACGGTTATTTGCAACGGTAAATAACTAGAATCAAGGATCAAGCTTTGAAGTGAAGGGGCATCTTGGATGATGAGCTGCCTTCCGACAAAAGAAATTCCAATTCTTACAAGGTTAGGCAACTTTATTTGGAGACAACCAATTCTAACTGTGAAAACAAGCACCAAGCACTCCAGCGCAGGGCAACTAGAGTGGATGATGTTGTGCAATGAGGCCTACGATATACGAACCCGCACAAGTGAAAGTTTCTTGAGAAATGGGAGTCGAAGGTTTAGTACCAAATTGTCTGGTAGGTAGCACAGCGCAAAGGTGGTGGTGTGGAGAGAGGAGGAAAACCGCGAGATGGACATCGGTGCTGAGGGCACAAGTTCATGGCGTTCGGTATGTGGTATGTGATTTCCAGGGGAATAGTAGAACTCAAGCAGCTGTAGTTCTGTGAATTCAGGGGATTTCAGCCAGGCGTCCACCATGCAGGGCATGGTATGCTTGCTCAAGTAGCATGACGGGATGCAGAGGCTTTGAACGGAGCCCTGGTGGGAGGAGATGATGGCTCTGGGGATTTCAAAATCACTGAAGAGAGATAGCTGACGACAGTCCAGATTAAGGGGCACGGCGCGCCATAGAGGGCGCCACCGAATTGAGAGGACTTGGGTGCGGCAGCAATCCTTGGTGCAGAGAAGCGAGATGATCTCCCGAAGGACTGTGTCCGGGAGATCGCTGATGCGGTCCTCCTAAGATTCTACGGGTTCCTGGGATCCGGTGGGGGCAGGGTCGCCGCTTCTCCCCGCGCTGCTGGGTGCGAGATCTACAACAGGCGTCGCCGCTAGCGGGAGCCTCATCTTCTTGGTGACGGGGTCAGCTGACTCCATTTTCCTCGAGGACGTCGTGTCACGCTCACGGATTTGAGCAGAGTAACGAATGACGAGCCTAGTTGTAGTGCAAGTGAAGAAGAAGGGGAGCTGGGGGTTTTCTGCAGGAGTGAGGAAGAAGGGGAGCTGGGGTTTTCTGTAGGAGTGAGGTGAGGAATTTGGGGGTACGAGTGGAGCGAGCTAACGTGAGGTGGGTGGGAGCGAGGAGGAAGAAGAGCACCCCGGGTTCTCTTGGGGGGCGGGGGGCGGTGCGCTGGGTGTTGGTAGTGCCTTTTGAATTGATTTTACTATTTAATATTGTGGATTAGCTGTTTTGTCTTGGGCCCAGAGAAACAATTACTACTAGTACAGTGGAGACACTCTACAGCTACCCAAAAAAACAATTAGTACTAGTACAGTGGAGACACTCTACCGCTTCTGGCTCCTCCTAGGTCATTGAAACGTCTCCCTCTACTGAATGTCGTTCTACTTTTGTTCACCGACATATGGGCCATGCGGCACGCGGGCCCAAATGCCATCCACTAAATTAGAAGGCAGTATGCAGGCGGAGAGTCAATCTGGTCGTAGCGCGGCAGTAACGAGTCATCGTATCACAAAACCCCACGTCCCCGCAGTCTAAGTTTGATGGACGAAGCAACCATCATTTCACTCTTCGCTGAATCCCCTTCTCCCTCACCGTCTTCAAGAAAGGCAACACTTGCATCTTCCACTGTTCTTCTCTCCCAACGAAGGGAAGGTAAGCGGATCCGTGATGTTGGTATATTTTCGTTCAGAGAAAAAAAGAACTTTTGCAAAGCAGTAACCAATGCCCACTCTCTTTTTTGTTTTATTGTCATTGCGATTGTGTTTTCCTTTCAGTGGTCTCCTTGTATTCGTCAGTTTCATGATTGACCAAGGAGAACCAGGCAAAGATCTGCCGATATTGGAGCAGACGCGAGAGGCTGATCCCCACGAGACAGAGAGCTCCAAGAAGATGGAGGCAACCACCGAGCCGACCCCAGATACGCTCATGGCCACTACTGAGATGGTCA